>NW_025725073.1:0-44954 GCF_021461395.2 Schistocerca americana
CGTCCATGTTCGTGTGCCCTCCCATTGTGTGTATGCTATTGTCTGTGTACTTGAATGATGTATGTAGGTGTTAGTGGACATGTTTTACCAGTGGGGGGAAATGGATCGTCGATAGTTGCCGTCACTCTGTCACGGTCGAGATGACGCACCCTCCGTACAGAAAGGTGTCGAGAAAGTGAGTGTGTGTGTGTGTGTGTGTGTGTGTGTGTGCGTGCGTGCGTCCGTGAATTGGCAGTGTTTGGAGGTGGGCGTGCCCTGCATGTGGCCCGGAAAAGGCTGTTCGTTAGGCGGTAGTGTTGTGTGGACAGGGGAGGGGCATGCGTAACGCTGCTGGCATGGCATTTCGGGAGATGGGAGGGGGCAAACGAGGAAACGAGGAGCGGCGGCCAAAGACGGGACGGGGAGGGGCGCGGTGTGGGTGGCTTGCGCCTGTGCTCGGCGTTGTGGTTTGTGCAAAAGAGGAGGAGAAAAACAATGTGAGTTGCCAGGGAGGGGAGCGGTGTTGTGTTGTGGTTGTCGTGGTGTAGCCGCAGACGCGGCTGTCAGTGAACGTGGCGAGACGGACGGATGCGCGGAGGGGCGGGGGCGGGGGCGGCGCATTTCGCCGGTGCCGTGCCGTGCCGTGCCGTGCCTGAAAGCCGCGTGGTCGCTGTGTTGTTGGTGGCGTGGGGGCGAGGAGAGTACCGTACGGGTGTGCTTGTGCGCCGGAAATGGCACACTGCGCCCGCCCGTCTTGGAGGCTGATGGCTGTGGTGTGGAAATGGGGCGCGGTGATGTTGAAGCACAGAAAAGAAACCAAGAAAACGGAAGGCGTGATGCGGCGGTGGTGGTGAGAGCGGGAAAAACAAAACAAAAGAAAAAAAACAACAAAAAAAAAGAAGGAAAAACAACAAGAAACAAAAAAGAAAACAAAAAGTCTATCAATATTAAAATGTAAATGGAAATGGAAATGGACCCAGGTATAACCTCCCTGCACAAATAGCAGAGAGTCCGATGATAATAAAAATGTGCCAGAATGTTAACGTCCCTACAAAACAAACCCAACGATAATATTAATGAAAGAGTGAACCGTATGTAACATTGCAACAGACATAATGAAACCTGATAAATTGTATAAGGGCAGCAGCCGTTGACCTTTGGCCCTGTATTCAGAATAAAAAGAGCCAAAGATCGTTACCCCAATGAAAAAGACACTGAAACACGTATGTAACATAGTAGCGATGGCGAGACATTGTAGCATCTGTGACCAGAGAGTTTGCGCTGGACTGCGCGAGTGTTGCGAGCGGTTCTCAGTCAGTCAGTCAGTCTGTGTAGTTGAGGGCTGTACTCTGTCAGTAGTCGTCGCGTGCAGTACGCTAATAGTCGTCATGCAGAGCGGTCGGTCAGTAGTAGCAGCCGAGTGCGGTTGTGTGATGTAGGCGGTCGGCAACACTGGTCAAGATGGTGAATAAGGTATACTGTTAATTAATATAATCATTAGATAATGAGAAATTGTATTTATTGTAATTATGCTCCAACAAGTTCCCCAATAATAATTTTTATTTCAAAAGCATTTTTCAAACATTTAATCTTTTATTGAACTAAAGAGTTCGTTCCACTTCTTTGAAGAAAAATGTCACTAAAATCACAAAAAAAGAGAATATTATTATTTGCAATGCAGTTCCTCCAAGCGCTGCGCAACAACCAGAGCAGAAATGTGACATCCATTTATTCGGAGGTAAGACTTTAATTCCGATTGTTTTGCACAGGGCCAAAGACCGATATTTCGGTTTAATTGAAGTTTCTTGTCACTGAACGGACTTTTTTAAATGTTGTGTGAAGACTTTATATTTGAGTCAGATTGCGAATTGCACATTGTTGTTGCCATTTTCAATACCTCTCATTGTGGGCGAGGTTACAATTAGCGCAATGTCCATTAGCATCCGTAAATAACATTGTCCATTATTTTAAATATTGCTGGGAGGTTACAACACACACACAAAACAAAAAACAAAAAGAAACAAAAAATTGCATTTATATCCGCTCCTCGATTGTAGATACCCCTTACACAGCTGTGTGCAATGAATGAGTGCTGGCTGGTAATTAATTGCACTCCTTGGAGGGAAATGCCATAGGAAGTAGTCTTTAAAAAGTGAATGTTTTTCGTTAAGAGACAAAAGTTACTTTAGAAAAAAAGTAATAGTGGGGCTTGTGTTGTTGAACAAAATAAGTACAATGAACATACGTTATCAGATTTGCGCAATGCAGCGTCACACCACCTCTTGATTATAACACAATATACTATACATCGTCCCGAACCGTGACCAGAGTCGCGAGACGAGCAGAGCACGCCGCCGACGCCCGCTCAGTACAACCGTCCACCCGCTACTACTGTCGACCGACTACTACCTCTCCCGACTCGCGCTACAATATATATAACAACTGTTCCTGGCGACCCGGTGCGTGCCACTACTGTCGTCTGGCGCGGTCCAAGCGCCGACTAGCAGCGATAAAGAACTCTCTGGTCAGACAGAGATGCTGTCATGCCTCGCCATCGCTCTGGTAATGAATACATACGTGTTGCAGCGTGCGTACCACCGGAACACGCAGTGGCGGAGCCAAAGACTGTGTTGTCGAGGTCGAGTGCGAGTGGGAAGAGAGGCAGCGTCGGCACGGAGATGCAAGCGAGCGCGAGACGCACGGGGGCTGCGGCGTGGCGCGTTTGCGGTCGGCGCCTTTGGTGGCAACGGCCGGGACAAGCAGCGGTGTATGGTGTGGTGCGGGGCGGACAGGGGCGGCGGTGGACGGGGAGGAGGCGGCGCGACGACGGCATGGGGGCGAAAACGGGACGGGGGACGGCGGATGTTGAGAGGCGTCACGCGCGGACAGGACACAGACACAGAGACACACAGAGTGGAAAGGGAGGGTGCGCGGTAGTAGTTGGGAATGTGCGTACCGTGCGGGATGGGAGTGGGCGAGGAACACGGTCGTGGCCCCTGTTTTGGGTGCGTGTGATGACGTCGGTGTGTTGTGGGAAGGGAAGGTGCTGTGGCGGCGGCGCGTAATGGGCGTAGGCCGAAAAGAGAAAGGAACGTGGGCAGTGTGTTGGCAAGCGTCGGTTCGACTGCGACGTTGATGGGCAGGGCAGGGCAAGGTTAATGGTGGTAGGAGTAGGCGTGTGGGCGCAAAAAATCTGCCGCTGCAGGCGGTGCCGTAACCGCCATGGCGGGAAGGAGAGAGGGCCAAAGAAAGAAAGAAAGAAGAAAAAAAAGGAGGGGGGGGGGGGCGAAAGTGGAGAGGCGGTGGTGTGAGAAGGGCGGGGGCGGAAGGAAGGCAGGAAGGACAAGAGGCGAGGCGACGGCTTGCTTTGTGTATCGGTCGGTCTCTGGCTATGCTTCGTTTTCTGCAGCAGGGTCGGTGCGCGGCGTGGCTCGCGGCAGTGGGAACGCCTGGTGGCTGGACGGCCAGCAATGCGGTTGGATGGGCGGCCACAGCACCGCACCTGTGCCCGAGGAGGAGACGCTGGCGGCGGGCCCTGAGGTGAGGCCGGCTCGGCTGGGGCTGTGGATGTGTAGGTGTGCGCCGCTGCTGCAACAACGAGTAAAACGCGAGAAGAAGGGATGGCGGTAGAGAGGAAAAAAAAAAAAAAGGTCGTGTTGTGTTGATGCGCAGGCAGACGCGTACAGAGGGACGAGCCCGGTCTGCAGCAGGGTGTGGCCGTGCCGAGTGCAGAGCAGCGGCGGCTCGGTTCGGTTCGGCCCGGCCCGGCGGGCCGCGCTGTTGTCGCGGACGTGAGCGCCCCCTGGCGGGTGGCCGGAGGCGGCGCGGCGTGTTGGACGTGTGGCTGGTGGCAGTGCACAATTTGCGAGTGGCTGGCGGTGTGGTGTGGCGGTTGGCGCGTCGGGCGGCGGAGAGGTATGTGTTGCGGGCGCCCTTTGCTGCGCTGCGTCGTTGCGTGTGCCGTACAGGGCGGGCGCTTGTCGACTGTGTGGGCGGTGTGGCGAATTGGCGTGAAACGGCTGCCGAGAGGTGTGTGGTAGCGAGCCGGTCGGTGGTGTCAGTGCGAAGGGGAATGTGCGTGCGTTTGGCGGTTTCGGTGTGCTTTTTGCGGCGTGAGAGTGGGAATTAGTGGGGCCGGCTGTTGTGTTGGTTCCTTGTGTCTTGTGTCGCGTAGCTTGATGGCAACGTGGAAGGACGCCGGTTTCGTTTCGAGCCTTGCGTGTGGTTGTCGACGTTGACTGGTTGGCGTGTGCCGATGCACGTGCATGTGTGGGTCGCGAGTGCGTTTTTGGCTGGCTGTGTGTGTGTGTGTGTGTGTGTTTTGGGGGGGAAGGGGGAGGCGGTGGTGAAAGTGCAGTCGTTGCCACGGGCGTCGTCGGGTGGGGCTGGGGCTGTGCGTCGTGGCGGAAAGGTGGTAGGTTGCGGGAAGCGAGCCCGTCGTTGACGGTGTCGCGTGAGTTGTGAATCGAGTGGGGCGCGGGGCGCGGGACAGGAGCAGCGTGCCGCTGCGTCGTGGTCGTCAGCAGAGGCTGTGCGTGTGCTTGTCCTTTTTGTGGGCGGTTCGTGCGAGGCGTTTTTGTTTTGTGTTGCCCTAGTTGTTAGTTTATTTTGTTTGTGTTTGTTATTTTGAGACGACGACTGGTTGGTGGCGTGCGCGCGAAGTGGCGGTGTGCGCTTCCCGTGTCGTTTGTGTTGTTTGGTTTTTTTGTTTTTGTGTGTTTTTTTTTTTTTTTTTTTTTGCACTGGGCCCCGGTGGGTGGGTGCGTGTGTGTCGATTGCCGGCTGGCGAGAGGTGCGCCATCGGCGGGGTGGGTCGCCGGCACAAGTAGAGGCGGCGGCGTTGTTGCTGTTGTTGTGTGGTGTTTGTTTTGTTCGGCTGTGTCGGCGAGCTGTGTTGCGGTGCGTGTGAATGGTGGTGCAAAAGTGCTGGCGTTGGGGCTGCGACTGCGACGGCGGCGAGCCGCGGGCGCGCCATTGATAGTGATGTTGTGAACAGCGGCTGTGTACGGTAGTGGTGTTGTTGTAGCACGACGTGCATCCGGGCCGGCGCGGAAAGCGCAGTTGCGGGCGGTTGCCCTTCGGTGCCAGCCATGTCGCGTGAGCGGCGGGTTGCTCTGGTGTCGACACGTGGTGCTCTGGGTTGTTGTGTGGTGCCCTTTGGCCGGTGGGGGTGGTTCGCGTGTGTCTCGTTCGCGCTCGGTGTCTGGTCGTGGTCGTGGTCGTGCTGCTCCCCCGTCTGTCGGCGGTTTCCGACGTCGTCTGTACGTTTTTGTTCGTTTGCGGCGTGCCTGCCGACGTCGTCCCGTCGCGACCTTTCAACCGAAAGTGTGGCGCCCGAAGGTGAACGAACGTAACCCTGACCTCGGCGCTTTACGCTGAGCCGAGCGAACCGAACCGAACCTAACGTGTGGTGTGGCGAGGTGAGCTCAGCCTGTGAGCCCCTAACGTCTACGTAAGGTAAGCTGTCCGGCTCACGCCTCACGTTTGAACGCTTTTGTAACCTACGTTTGACGCTTCTTAACCTAGCACTGACCCCTTAACCTAACGTGTAACCTAACCTAACCTAACCTAACCTAACCTAACCTCTGACGCCTGACGTGTTTGAATGCTTAACCTAAGTTTGACGCTTAACCTAACCCAAGTCCCCTTAACCTAACCCACGTCCACCTAACCTAACCTAACGTAGACGTGTAAACGTAATGTGTAACGCGTAACGTGTAAGGTCGGCTGTCGTGTGTGCTTGACGGCAGATTGGGTTGGTCTGTAGATTCGGATTGCGGTTTGCCTCGGTCGAGGGGTTGGGTCGGAAGCGGCGAGGGGCGGCGGCGCCTGTTGCGCAGGCGGCGTCCGTTTGCGGCGGGCAATTGTTGAGAAACGGCTGTGAATGTTGGCGGGCGAGAGGAGGAGGACGGCGCGCGATGTGGCCCGACGGCTGCGGGCCGATCGGGAAACGGCGGGAGGGCGACGGAAGGCGATGGGGCGGCGGAGGCGCGTTTGCACGGCCGTCATCGCCGCACGCCTCGGCTTGTGTGGCTGTGGCGCCGGCCGCGCTGGCCGGGCTGCCGCGGCGACGGTGTGGGAGTTTTGCCGAAGGTTTGGCCATTGTGGCGGGTCGTCGGCTGGGGCTGTGGGGGCGGCATTTGGGCGGGGGCGGCGATTCTCGGCGGGCCGACCCAGGCTGTAGCGCGCGGTAGCTGCAGTTTGGCCGTGGTTTGCGGCGCTGCCGTGGCGACTGGTTGGCGACTGTGGTGTGGCTGTGTGTAGCCCCATCCTCGGTGGTTTGAAAGGCGCGGGCGGTTGTGGCGCAGGTTTGGGGCTGCTCCGCACAGGCTGTCGGACGTTGGGCGGTAGCAAGCGCGGGAGGCGCGGCGCGGCGGCGCGCAGAGTGGCGGCCGCTCTCTCGGCCGTCCGCGCCCGCCCGCGACACTGGCTGGGCCTTGTGATTCTCTGCTCTTGTGCTTGCGTGCCTGCCGTCCCGCTCGCTCTCGCTGTGTGTTACGCGCGTCGTCGAAATGGCAGATCAGGCGGCTACGAACGAGACTGCTGCGGCACCCGCCGCCACCGGCACTACGAAGAAGGCCAAGTCTGCGTCGTCTGCGAAGAAGCCGCGCGCCAAGCCTGCGCACCCGCGCACCTCTGAGATGGTGACGGCCGCCATCAAGAGTCTGAAGGAGCGCGGCGGGTCGTCGCTGCAGGCGATCAAGAAGTACATAGCCGCGCACTACAAGCTGGACGCGGAGAAGCTGGCGCCGTTTATCAAGAAGTACCTCAAGTCGGCCGTCGTGGCGGGCGAGCTGGTGCAGACGAAGGGGAAGGGCGCGTCCGGCTCGTTCAAGCTTGCCGGCGCCGGCGGCGGGGGGGCGGCCGAGGGCGGCAAGGCTCGTGCTGGCGGTGCCAAGAAGAAGCGCGCCGCTCCGGCCAGCAAGGAGAAGAAGGGCGCCCGTGCGGCCGGCGCAAAGAAGGCTGGTGGCGTGAAGGCGGCGACCGGTCGGAAGGCGGGCGCCGCCAAGAAGGCGTCTGCGGCGTCGGCCGCTCCCGCGGGTGCGAAGAAGGCGGCTGCGGCCAAGCCGGCCAAGGCCAAGTCGCCGTCGAAGGCGAAGAAGGCCGCCAAGGTTCCGACGAAGAAGCCGAAGGCGCCGCGCCCGAAGAAGGCGACGACGCCGTCTAAGGCGAAGGCTTCGCCCAAGAAGAAGAAGTAGAGTAGAGGAGAAAGAGATGGGAAAGGAAGGGTTTGGCGCTTGACTCCGTCGTCCCCACCCCCCGTCGTCGTCTAGTGGCGCGCAAGAGACGCGCGGCCCAAAACGGCCCTTCTCAGGGCCATCAAAGCACGTCGGGGAAGGTTTTGATTGTCGTGTTGCGTTTGGTGTGGGTGTCTGTCTGGCGTTTCTGTATGCCCGTGGGGATGCTGTTTGCGTGCCGTGGTGGTTGGATTGCGGGGGTCGGTGGCGGGTGTGGGCGGCGGTAGCGGTAAGCGGTGTTGTTGTTGTTGTTGTTGTCGTGGTTGATTGTCGCCGTGTTTGTTTTGTGGCGGCGGCCGACGGTTGGTTTTCTGTCACGTTGTTTTGTTTGAATACGTTGGTTGGCTTGCCTGCGTTCGTTCTTCTCGGATGTCTGTCTTGTCGAGTCGTGTCTGGTCTTTGTTTTGTTCCTTTGTGTGTGTGTGTGTTATGTTTTGCAACGGGGGGGCACGTTGAGATGCGGAAGGAGTCGGCGGGGATTTCGGTGGCGTGTAGAGCGAGCGAGCGCGCCTGCCTGGCCGTTGGCCGTCGGAGTGGAGTGCGGGTTTTTTTTGTTTTCGAAACGAAAGCGGCGGCCGGCCAGCCACCCGTGCGGTGTGACGTCGGCCGTTGGGTATTGTGCGCTTTGAGCGCCGGGGAGGGATGATGTGTGATTGTTGCGCGCTGCTAGCAGGCAGGCAGAGTGAGCGGGTGTGGCGGACGGACGGGAAGTGGTGGTTTTTGTTTTTGGGTTGCGGGGCGAGAGGCAGGCGACCGACAAAGTTTGCTCGCGACGGAGAGATGTTAGTGGCCCTGAAAAGGGCCGTTTTTGTTTGTGCGGTGCGGTGCCGCGGCGCGGTTTAGGCGCGCTCGCCGCGGATGCGGCGCGCGAGCTGGATGTCCTTGGGCATGATGGTGACGCGCTTGGCGTGGATTGCGCACAGGTTGGTGTCTTCGAAGAGGCCGACGAGGTAGGCCTCGCTGGCCTCCTGCAGGGCCATGACTGCGGAGCTCTGGAAGCGCAGGTCGGTCTTGAAGTCCTGGGCGATCTCGCGCACTAGGCGCTGGAATGGCAGCTTGCGGATGAGCAGCTCTGTGCTCTTCTGGTAGCGCCTGATTTCTCGCAGGGCGACGGTGCCCGGCCTGTAGCGGTGGGGCTTCTTGACGCCTCCGGTGGCGGGCGCGCTCTTCCTCGCCGCCTTGGTGGCGAGCTGTTTGCGCGGCGCCTTTCCGCCGGTGGACTTGCGGGCCGTTTGCTTTGTGCGGGCCATGGCGGTAGCGGTAGCGGTAGCGGAGCGGCGTGCGTGGAGGTTAGGTGCGGCGCGGCGTCCGGTGCTGCCTTGACAACGGGCCCGCGCGCCTCCGTGCTGCGCTTATATGCCCTCGGTTGCGCGTGGTGGGGGGAGGGCGGGCCAGAGTCTATATAGGGGGGGCGGCGGGCGCGCTGGGCGCAGACCGTAGCCGACTCGCCAGCCGCTGCAGCTGCTGTTTGTGCACGTTTTGCTTTGCCCGAGGAAGGAAGGATGACAGGCCGCGGCAAGGGAGGAAAGGGGCTCGGCAAGGGTGGCGCCAAGCGGCACCGCAAGGTGTTGCGCGACAACATCCAGGGCATCACGAAGCCCGCCATCCGCCGCCTGGCTCGCAGGGGCGGCGTGAAGCGCATCTCTGGTCTGATCTACGAGGAGACCCGCGGGGTGCTGAAGGTGTTCCTGGAGAACGTGATCCGCGACGCGGTGACGTACACTGAGCACGCCAAGCGCAAGACTGTGACGGCCATGGACGTGGTGTACGCCCTGAAGAGGCAGGGGCGCACCCTGTACGGTTTCGGCGGTTAGGCTGCGTCGCAGCGGGCGCTGGCCTTCCCGCGGCCGTGCTTGTGGGTGGGAGAGACTAGAAAACGGCCCTTTTCAGGGCCACCACACTGTTCGGAAGTTGAAAAGTGCGAAAGAGTCTGTGTTGTTGCTGCGTGTGTGCGCGCTGTGTTGTTTGTTTGTTTGTTTCTTTCTTTCCGTTTGAGCGACGTGATGTGACTGGGAGGGGAGAAGGAAAGGAAACGTGTCATGTGGCTGGCTGTGTGTGGAGCTGCTTCGTTTGTGTGTCTTTGTATCGATCGCGACGGAGATGGCGGGCGGGCTGTGTGTTGTTGTGCGAGAGGCGGTGATTATTTGCTTGCGTGGTTTGTCTCTGTGTGTTTGTTTGCGGCGGCGTTGGGGTTTCCGAGGCAAGGCGTGTGGGCATAGGCGGCCGGATCAGCTGTTTCGTTCGTGTCGACGGCCGTTGCGCGCGGGAGTGGAGGGCGGTGTGTCGACACGCCTCCCTTTAACAATGGTCATTATTGCTGCCGTTGTCGGTTTGGAAGGCGACTGCGACGGTGCAAAATGTGTGCGTGTGTGTGTGTGTTGGGCCACACGGGCTGTGTGGACGACAAGATGGCGGACGTGCGCCGGCGGCGGCTGTGCTGTGACAGTGCAAAGTTAAAACAAAACAAGGTGCGGCGAGGACGACTGAAATTTTGCTTTGGACGTAGGTTTGTGTGGTGGCCCTGAAAAGGGCCGATTGTTGTGGGCCGAGCCGGCAAAGCGCGTTGCGTGCAGGGGAGCACGCGGCGCTGCGATTGCCTGGCCTCCTTTAGGCCTTCTTCTCGGTCTTCTTTGGCAGCAGGACGGCCTGGATGTTGGGCAGGACACCACCCTGTGCGATGGTGACGCCCGACAGGAGCTTGTTGAGCTCCTCGTCGTTGCGGATGGCAAGCTGCAGGTGGCGCGGGATGATGCGCGTCTTCTTGTTGTCGCGGGCCGCGTTTCCGGCCAGCTCGAGCACCTCAGCCGCGAGGTACTCCATGACGGCGGCGAGGTAGACGGGCGCCCCGGCGCCGACGCGCTCTGCGTAGTTTCCCTTGCGCAGGAGGCGGTGGATTCTGCCGACCGGGAACTGGAGCCCAGCCCTGCTTGAGCGGGACTTTGACTTGCCCTTGACTTTGCCTCCCTTTCCGCGTCCGGACATGGCGATGGGCTAGCGACGGTGCACACGAAACGGAAACGAAAACGACCGGTGCGAGCGGCAGCGAGTCGAGCAGCGGAGTGCGTGCCGGCGCAGCCGGGGTGGGGGTGCTTTATGGGCTCGGGTGCGGCGGCCGGTTGCGCGCGCGCCCCATTGGTCGGCGGCCGCAACAGGGCGAGCTGGTAAAGGTGCGGCGGCGGCTGGCGGCGGGTGCCACTGTGTGGGGAGACGCTGACTAGAGCGGAGCGCTTGCTACTGGTGTTGCTGCTGCCGTACGTTGGTTGGAGATGCCGCCCAAGACTAGCGGGAAGGCCGCCAAGAAGGCTGGCAAGGCGCAGAAGAACATTTCGAAGGGCGACAAGAAGAAGAAGCGCAAGAGGAAGGAGAGCTATGCCATCTACATCTACAAGGTGCTGAAGCAGGTGCACCCTGACACGGGCATCTCGTCGAAGGCGATGAGCATCATGAACAGCTTCGTGAACGACATTTTCGAGCGCATTGCGGCCGAGGCTTCTCGCCTGGCGCACTACAACAAGCGCTCGACCATCACGTCCCGCGAGATCCAGACCGCTGTGCGGCTGTTGCTGCCTGGCGAGCTGGCCAAGCACGCCGTGAGCGAGGGCACGAAGGCGGTGACCAAGTACACGAGCTCCAAGTAAGGAGGTGGCTCTGGAATGGAAGGAAGGATGGAGAAGGCTCCTCCGTTGCGAGAGCGGCGAAACGGCCCTTTTCAGGGCCACCAACTTGCCTTTTGCGGGAAGGGCGGAATTGTTGTTGTTGTTGTTGTTTGTGTGGACGGCTGTGATGTATGTGTGCATTTTGATTGTGGGTGGGGGGGCGCGTCAAAGCGTGTTGCGCGGGGTACGGCCACGAGGTTGGTCGCCGTGGCGTGGAATGGTGGCACGCCTCGTTGGCGTGGTTTTTGACCCATTGGTGTTGTTGGGGTGTGTGTGTGTTTGTGTGTTACCCGTCTGCGAGGGGGGACAGTGCGATCGGCGACTTTTGTGTCACCGTAACGACGGCCGTTTGCGGGTTTGTTTTTTTGCACATCATACATGGCGAGGGTGAAATGTGAAATGTTTTTGTTTGGTTTGTTTTTGCCGCCCACTATTCCCTTTGCTGTACGCCGAGTTTGACAATGGTGCGACGTAACTGCAGCGTGGAGGTGTGTGAGTGACGTTGAAATGAACGTGCCATTAAGACGCATTGTTGTTGTATTGTACTGTACGTGTACGGCGACACGCACGATGATGTACCATTCGACTCTGATGTTTGATAGCCGTGTCTGACTGATTGCGTACGACGCACGCACACCGATGTCGTCATTCAAGATGCACGCTAGACGGCGGCGGCGGCGGCGGCGCCGGTCGTTTGTTTGGCGAATGTCTGTACACGTGTTTGTCTGTGTCCATCCGGTATGTATTTGTTTGTTTGTTTGAAAGTGTTTTGTGTGTCGGTGACGTGGTCCGATCCGTCGCCCCCTGAGTAACTGTCGATCGGCGCGATAGACCGGCGTCACGCAACTGAACCGAAGTCTTGGGCACACCCGTCATACTGTTGTACACCGTCGCGCTGAGAACGGTAACGAAAGGTTGACTCTGATCGGTCGAATGTCTGGGCAGAACGTGAGGAATGAGGCAAGAGTGCAAGGAGGGGGGGGCAAAAGAGAGAGGAAGGGAAAAAGGGGAGAAACGCATTCGTAGAGCAACGGAACGTTCCCGTGTCGGAGGCGTATTGGAGCCGCACTGAAATGCGTTTAACGGCGGCGCGGCTGCAAGTGTCTGCCGTGGTGAACGTTACCTTTGACGGCTGCATTGGGCTTTGCCTTTGCTTTCGCTTTCGCTTTCGCTTTCCCGGATGTACGTAACGTTTGTTGATATGGTTCTGAGGAAGAGTGTATGACAGTGCCGTGCCGTCCATGTTCGTGTGCCCTCCCATTGTGTGTATGCTATTGTCTGTGTACTTGAATGATGTATGTAGGTGTTAGTGGACATGTTTTACCAGTGGGGGGAAATGGATCGTCGATAGTTGCCGTCACTCTGTCACGGTCGAGATGACGCACCCTCCGTACAGAAAGGTGTCGAGAAAGTGAGTGTGTGTGTGTGTGTGTGTGTGTGTGTGTGCGTGCGTGCGTCCGTGAATTGGCAGTGTTTGGAGGTGGGCGTGCCCTGCATGTGGCCCGGAAAAGGCTGTTCGTTAGGCGGTAGTGTTGTGTGGACAGGGGAGGGGCATGCGTAACGCTGCTGGCATGGCATTTCGGGAGATGGGAGGGGGCAAACGAGGAAACGAGGAGCGGCGGCCAAAGACGGGACGGGGAGGGGCGCGGTGTGGGTGGCTTGCGCCTGTGCTCGGCGTTGTGGTTTGTGCAAAAGAGGAGGAGAAAAACAATGTGAGTTGCCAGGGAGGGGAGCGGTGTTGTGTTGTGGTTGTCGTGGTGTAGCCGCAGACGCGGCTGTCAGTGAACGTGGCGAGACGGACGGATGCGCGGAGGGGCGGGGGCGGGGGCGGCGCATTTCGCCGGTGCCGTGCCGTGCCGTGCCGTGCCTGAAAGCCGCGTGGTCGCTGTGTTGTTGGTGGCGTGGGGGCGAGGAGAGTACCGTACGGGTGTGCTTGTGCGCCGGAAATGGCACACTGCGCCCGCCCGTCTTGGAGGCTGATGGCTGTGGTGTGGAAATGGGGCGCGGTGATGTTGAAGCACAGAAAAGAAACCAAGAAAACGGAAGGCGTGATGCGGCGGTGGTGGTGAGAGCGGGAAAAACAAAACAAAAGAAAAAAAACAACAAAAAAAAAGAAGGAAAAACAACAAGAAACAAAAAAGAAAACAAAAAGTCTATCAATATTAAAATGTAAATGGAAAGGAAATGGACCCAGGTATAACCTCCCTGCACAAATAGCAGAGAGTCCGATGATAATAAAAATGTGCCAGAATGTTAACGTCCCTACAAAACAAACCCAACGATAATATTAATGAAAGAGTGAACCGTATGTAACATTGCAACAGACATAATGAAACCTGATAAATTGTATAAGGGCAGCAGCCGTTGACCTTTGGCCCTGTATTCAGAATAAAAAGAGCCAAAGATCGTTACCCCAATGAAAAAGACACTGAAACACGTATGTAACATAGTAGCGATGGCGAGACATTGTAGCATCTGTGACCAGAGAGTTTGCGCTGGACTGCGCGAGTGTTGCGAGCGGTTCTCAGTCAGTCAGTCAGTCTGTGTAGTTGAGGGCTGTACTCTGTCAGTAGTCGTCGCGTGCAGTACGCTAATAGTCGTCATGCAGAGCGGTCGGTCAGTAGTAGCAGCCGAGTGCGGTTGTGTGATGTAGGCGGTCGGCAACACTGGTCAAGATGGTGAATAAGGTATACTGTTAATTAATATAATCATTAGATAATGAGAAATTGTATTTATTGTAATTATGCTCCAACAAGTTCCCCAATAATAATTTTTATTTCAAAAGCATTTTTCAAACATTTAATCTTTTATTGAACTAAAGAGTTCGTTCCACTTCTTTGAAGAAAAATGTCACTAAAATCACAAAAAAAGAGAATATTATTATTTGCAATGCAGTTCCTCCAAGCGCTGCGCAACAACCAGAGCAGAAATGTGACATCCATTTATTCGGAGGTAAGACTTTAATTCCGATTGTTTTGCACAGGGCCAAAGACCGATATTTCGGTTTAATTGAAGTTTCTTGTCACTGAACGGACTTTTTTAAATGTTGTGTGAAGACTTTATATTTGAGTCAGATTGCGAATTGCACATTGTTGTTGCCATTTTCAATACCTCTCATTGTGGGCGAGGTTACAATTAGCGCAATGTCCATTAGCATCCGTAAATAACATTGTCCATTATTTTAAATATTGCTGGGAGGTTACAACACACACACAAAACAAAAAACAAAAAGAAACAAAAAATTGCATTTATATCCGCTCCTCGATTGTAGATACCCCTTACACAGCTGTGTGCAATGAATGAGTGCTGGCTGGTAATTAATTGCACTCCTTGGAGGGAAATGCCATAGGAAGTAGTCTTTAAAAAGTGAATGTTTTTCGTTAAGAGACAAAAGTTACTTTAGAAAAAAAGTAATAGTGGGGCTTGTGTTGTTGAACAAAATAAGTACAATGAACATACGTTATCAGATTTGCGCAATGCAGCGTCACACCACCTCTTGATTATAACACAATATACTATACATCGTCCCGAACCGTGACCAGAGTCGCGAGACGAGCAGAGCACGCCGCCGACGCCCGCTCAGTACAACCGTCCACCCGCTACTACTGTCGACCGACTACTACCTCTCCCGACTCGCGCTACAATATATATAACAACTGTTCCTGGCGACCCGGTGCGTGCCACTACTGTCGTCTGGCGCGGTCCAAGCGCCGACTAGCAGCGATAAAGAACTCTCTGGTCAGACAGAGATGCTGTCATGCCTCGCCATCGCTCTGGTAATGAATACATACGTGTTGCAGCGTGCGTACCACCGGAACACGCAGTGGCGGAGCCAAAGACTGTGTTGTCGAGGTCGAGTGCGAGTGGGAAGAGAGGCAGCGTCGGCACGGAGATGCAAGCGAGCGCGAGACGCACGGGGGCTGCGGCGTGGCGCGTTTGCGGTCGGCGCCTTTGGTGGCAACGGCCGGGACAAGCAGCGGTGTATGGTGTGGTGCGGGGCGGACAGGGGCGGCGGTGGACGGGGAGGAGGCGGCGCGACGACGGCATGGGGGCGAAAACGGGACGGGGGACGGCGGATGTTGAGAGGCGTCACGCGCGGACAGGACACAGACACAGAGACACACAGAGTGGAAAGGGAGGGTGCGCGGTAGTAGTTGGGAATGTGCGTACCGTGCGGGATGGGAGTGGGCGAGGAACACGGTCGTGGCCCCTGTTTTGGGTGCGTGTGATGACGTCGGTGTGTTGTGGGAAGGGAAGGTGCTGTGGCGGCGGCGCGTAATGGGCGTAGGCCGAAAAGAGAAAGGAACGTGGGCAGTGTGTTGGCAAGCGTCGGTTCGACTGCGACGTTGATGGGCAGGGCAGGGCAAGGTTAATGGTGGTAGGAGTAGGCGTGTGGGCGCAAAAAATCTGCCGCTGCAGGCGGTGCCGTAACCGCCATGGCGGGAAGGAGAGAGGGCCAAAGAAAGAAAGAAAGAAGAAAAAAAAGGAGGGGGGGGGGGGGCGAAAGTGGAGAGGCGGTGGTGTGAGAAGGGCGGGGGCGGAAGGAAGGCAGGAAGGACAAGAGGCGAGGCGACGGCTTGCTTTGTGTATCGGTCGGTCTCTGGCTATGCTTCGTTTTCTGCAGCAGGGTCGGTGCGCGGCGTGGCTCGCGGCAGTGGGAACGCCTGGTGGCTGGACGGCCAGCAATGCGGTTGGATGGGCGGCCACAGCACCGCACCTGTGCCCGAGGAGGAGACGCTGGCGGCGGGCCCTGAGGTGAGGCCGGCTCGGCTGGGGCTGTGGATGTGTAGGTGTGCGCCGCTGCTGCAACAACGAGTAAAACGCGAGAAGAAGGGATGGCGGTAGAGAGGAAAAAAAAAAAAAAGGTCGTGTTGTGTTGATGCGCAGGCAGACGCGTACAGAGGGACGAGCCCGGTCTGCAGCAGGGTGTGGCCGTGCCGAGTGCAGAGCAGCGGCGGCTCGGTTCGGTTCGGCCCGGCCCGGCGGGCCGCGCTGTTGTCGCGGACGTGAGCGCCCCCTGGCGGGTGGCCGGAGGCGGCGCGGCGTGTTGGACGTGTGGCTGGTGGCAGTGCACAATTTGCGAGTGGCTGGCGGTGTGGTGTGGCGGTTGGCGCGTCGGGCGGCGGAGAGGTATGTGTTGCGGGCGCCCTTTGCTGCGCTGCGTCGTTGCGTGTGCCGTACAGGGCGGGCGCTTGTCGACTGTGTGGGCGGTGTGGCGAATTGGCGTGAAACGGCTGCCGAGAGGTGTGTGGTAGCGAGCCGGTCGGTGGTGTCAGTGCGAAGGGGAATGTGCGTGCGTTTGGCGGTTTCGGTGTGCTTTTTGCGGCGTGAGAGTGGGAATTAGTGGGGCCGGCTGTTGTGTTGGTTCCTTGTGTCTTGTGTCGCGTAGCTTGATGGCAACGTGGAAGGACGCCGGTTTCGTTTCGAGCCTTGCGTGTGGTTGTCGACGTTGACTGGTTGGCGTGTGCCGATGCACGTGCATGTGTGGGTCGCGAGTGCGTTTTTGGCTGGCTGTGTGTGTGTGTGTGTGTGTGTTTTGGGGGGGAAGGGGGAGGCGGTGGTGAAAGTGCAGTCGTTGCCACGGGCGTCGTCGGGTGGGGCTGGGGCTGTGCGTCGTGGCGGAAAGGTGGTAGGTTGCGGGAAGCGAGCCCGTCGTTGACGGTGTCGCGTGAGTTGTGAATCGAGTGGGGCGCGGGGCGCGGGACAGGAGCAGCGTGCCGCTGCGTCGTGGTCGTCAGCAGAGGCTGTGCGTGTGCTTGTCCTTTTTGTGGGCGGTTCGTGCGAGGCGTTTTTGTTTTGTGTTGCCCTAGTTGTTAGTTTATTTTGTTTGTGTTTGTTATTTTGAGACGACGACTGGTTGGTGGCGTGCGCGCGAAGTGGCGGTGTGCGCTTCCCGTGTCGTTTGTGTTGTTTGGTTTTTTTGTTTTTGTGTGTTTTTTTTTTTTTTTTTTTTGCACTGGGCCCCGGTGGGTGGGTGCGTGTGTGTCGATTGCCGGCTGGCGAGAGGTGCGCCATCGGCGGGGTGGGTCGCCGGCACAAGTAGAGGCGGCGGCGTTGTTGCTGTTGTTGTGTGGTGTTTGTTTTGTTCGGCTGTGTCGGCGAGCTGTGTTGCGGTGCGTGTGAATGGTGGTGCAAAAGTGCTGGCGTTGGGGCTGCGACTGCGACGGCGGCGAGCCGCGGGCGCGCCATTGATAGTGATGTTGTGAACAGCGGCTGTGTACGGTAGTGGTGTTGTTGTAGCACGACGTGCATCCGGGCCGGCGCGGAAAGCGCAGTTGCGGGCGGTTGCCCTTCGGTGCCAGCCATGTCGCGTGAGCGGCGGGTTGCTCTGGTGTCGACACGTGGTGCTCTGGGTTGTTGTGTGGTGCCCTTTGGCCGGTGGGGGTGGTTCGCGTGTGTCTCGTTCGCGCTCGGTGTCTGGTCGTGGTCGTGGTCGTGCTGCTCCCCCGTCTGTCGGCGGTTTCCGACGTCGTCTGTACGTTTTTGTTCGTTTGCGGCGTGCCTGCCGACGTCGTCCCGTCGCGACCTTTCAACCGAAAGTGTGGCGCCCGAAGGTGAACGAACGTAACCCTGACCTCGGCGCTTTACGCTGAGCCGAGCGAACCGAACCGAACCTAACGTGTGGTGTGGCGAGGTGAGCTCAGCCTGTGAGCCCCTAACGTCTACGTAAGGTAAGCTGTCCGGCTCACGCCTCACGTTTGAACGCTTTTGTAACCTACGTTTGACGCTTCTTAACCTAGCACTGACCCCTTAACCTAACGTGTAACCTAACCTAACCTAACCTAACCTAACCTAACCTCTGACGCCTGACGTGTTTGAATGCTTAACCTAAGTTTGACGCTTAACCTAACCCAAGTCCCCTTAACCTAACCCACGTCCACCTAACCTAACCTAACGTAGACGTGTAAACGTAATGTGTAACGCGTAACGTGTAAGGTCGGCTGTCGTGTGTGCTTGACGGCAGATTGGGTTGGTCTGTAGATTCGGATTGCGGTTTGCCTCGGTCGAGGGGTTGGGTCGGAAGCGGCGAGGGGCGGCGGCGCCTGTTGCGCAGGCGGCGTCCGTTTGCGGCGGGCAATTGTTGAGAAACGGCTGTGAATGTTGGCGGGCGAGAGGAGGAGGACGGCGCGCGATGTGGCCCGACGGCTGCGGGCCGATCGGGAAACGGCGGGAGGGCGACGGAAGGCGATGGGGCGGCGGAGGCGCGTTTGCACGGCCGTCATCGCCGCACGCCTCGGCTTGTGTGGCTGTGGCGCCGGCCGCGCTGGCCGGGCTGCCGCGGCGACGGTGTGGGAGTTTTGCCGAAGGTTTGGCCATTGTGGCGGGTCGTCGGCTGGGGCTGTGGGGGCGGCATTTGGGCGGGGGCGGCGATTCTCGGCGGGCCGACCCAGGCTGTAGCGCGCGGTAGCTGCAGTTTGGCCGTGGTTTGCGGCGCTGCCGTGGCGACTGGTTGGCGACTGTGGTGTGGCTGTGTGTAGCCCCATCCTCGGTGGTTTGAAAGGCGCGGGCGGTTGTGGCGCAGGTTTGGGGCTGCTCCGCACAGGCTGTCGGACGTTGGGCGGTAGCAAGCGCGGGAGGCGCGGCGCGGCGGCGCGCAGAGTGGCGGCCGCTCTCTCGGCCGTCCGCGCCCGCCCGCGACACTGGCTGGGCCTTGTGATTCTCTGCTCTTGTGCTTGCGTGCCTGCCGTCCCGCTCGCTCTCGCTGTGTGTTACGCGCGTCGTCGAAATGGCAGATCAGGCGGCTACGAACGAGACTGCTGCGGCACCCGCCGCCACCGGCACTACGAAGAAGGCCAAGTCTGCGTCGTCTGCGAAGAAGCCGCGCGCCAAGCCTGCGCACCCGCGCACCTCTGAGATGGTGACGGCCGCCATCAAGAGTCTGAAGGAGCGCGGCGGGTCGTCGCTGCAGGCGATCAAGAAGTACATAGCCGCGCACTACAAGCTGGACGCGGAGAAGCTGGCGCCGTTTATCAAGAAGTACCTCAAGTCGGCCGTCGTGGCGGGCGAGCTGGTGCAGACGAAGGGGAAGGGCGCGTCCGGCTCGTTCAAGCTTGCCGGCGCCGGCGGCGGGGGGGCGGCCGAGGGCGGCAAGGCTCGTGCTGGCGGTGCCAAGAAGAAGCGCGCCGCTCCGGCCAGCAAGGAGAAGAAGGGCGCCCGTGCGGCCGGCGCAAAGAAGGCTGGTGGCGTGAAGGCGGCGACCGGTCGGAAGGCGGGCGCCGCCAAGAAGGCGTCTGCGGCGTCGGCCGCTCCCGCGGGTGCGAAGAAGGCGGCTGCGGCCAAGCCGGCCAAGGCCAAGTCGCCGTCGAAGGCGAAGAAGGCCGCCAAGGTTCCGACGAAGAAGCCGAAGGCGCCGCGCCCGAAGAAGGCGACGACGCCGTCTAAGGCGAAGGCTTCGCCCAAGAAGAAGAAGTAGAGTAGAGGAGAAAGAGATGGGAAAGGAAGGGTTTGGCGCTTGACTCCGTCGTCCCCACCCCCCGTCGTCGTCTAGTGGCGCGCAAGAGACGCGCGGCCCAAAACGGCCCTTCTCAGGGCCATCAAAGCACGTCGGGGAAGGTTTTGATTGTCGTGTTGCGTTTGGTGTGGGTGTCTGTCTGGCGTTTCTGTATGCCCGTGGGGATGCTGTTTGCGTGCCGTGGTGGTTGGATTGCGGGGGTCGGTGGCGGGTGTGGGCGGCGGTAGCGGTAAGCGGTGTTGTTGTTGTTGTTGTTGTCGTGGTTGATTGTCGCCGTGTTTGTTTTGTGGCGGCGGCCGACGGTTGGTTTTCTGTCACGTTGTTTTGTTTGAATACGTTGGTTGGCTTGCCTGCGTTCGTTCTTCTCGGATGTCTGTCTTGTCGAGTCGTGTCTGGTCTTTGTTTTGTTCCTTTGTGTGTGTGTGTGTTATGTTTTGCAACGGGGGGGCACGTTGAGATGCGGAAGGAGTCGGCGGGGATTTCGGTGGCGTGTAGAGCGAGCGAGCGCGCCTGCCTGGCCGTTGGCCGTCGGAGTGGAGTGCGGGTTTTTTTTGTTTTCGAAACGAAAGCGGCGGCCGGCCAGCCACCCGTGCGGTGTGACGTCGGCCGTTGGGTATTGTGCGCTTTGAGCGCCGGGGAGGGATGATGTGTGATTGTTGCGCGCTGCTAGCAGGCAGGCAGAGTGAGCGGGTGTGGCGGACGGACGGGAAGTGGTGGTTTTTGTTTTTGGGTTGCGGGGCGAGAGGCAGGCGACCGACAAAGTTTGCTCGCGACGGAGAGATGTTAGTGGCCCTGAAAAGGGCCGTTTTTGTTTGTGCGGTGCGGTGCCGCGGCGCGGTTTAGGCGCGCTCGCCGCGGATGCGGCGCGCGAGCTGGATGTCCTTGGGCATGATGGTGACGCGCTTGGCGTGGATTGCGCACAGGTTGGTGTCTTCGAAGAGGCCGACGAGGTAGGCCTCGCTGGCCTCCTGCAGGGCCATGACTGCGGAGCTCTGGAAGCGCAGGTCGGTCTTGAAGTCCTGGGCGATCTCGCGCACTAGGCGCTGGAATGGCAGCTTGCGGATGAGCAGCTCTGTGCTCTTCTGGTAGCGCCTGATTTCTCGCAGGGCGACGGTGCCCGGCCTGTAGCGGTGGGGCTTCTTGACGCCTCCGGTGGCGGGCGCGCTCTTCCTCGCCGCCTTGGTGGCGAGCTGTTTGCGCGGCGCCTTTCCGCCGGTGGACTTGCGGGCCGTTTGCTTTGTGCGGGCCATGGCGGTAGCGGTAGCGGTAGCGGAGCGGCGTGCGTGGAGGTTAGGTGCGGCGCGGCGTCCGGTGCTGCCTTGACAACGGGCCCGCGCGCCTCCGTGCTGCGCTTATATGCCCTCGGTTGCGCGTGGTGGGGGGAGGGCGGGCCAGAGTCTATATAGGGGGGCGGCGGGCGCGCTGGGCGCAGACCGTAGCCGACTCGCCAGCCGCTGCAGCTGCTGTTTGTGCACGTTTTGCTTTGCCCGAGGAAGGAAGGATGACAGGCCGCGGCAAGGGAGGAAAGGGGCTCGGCAAGGGTGGCGCCAAGCGGCACCGCAAGGTGTTGCGCGACAACATCCAGGGCATCACGAAGCCCGCCATCCGCCGCCTGGCTCGCAGGGGCGGCGTGAAGCGCATCTCTGGTCTGATCTACGAGGAGACCCGCGGGGTGCTGAAGGTGTTCCTGGAGAACGTGATCCGCGACGCGGTGACGTACACTGAGCACGCCAAGCGCAAGACTGTGACGGCCATGGACGTGGTGTACGCCCTGAAGAGGCAGGGGCGCACCCTGTACGGTTTCGGCGGTTAGGCTGCGTCGCAGCGGGCGCTGGCCTTCCCGCGGCCGTGCTTGTGGGTGGGAGAGACTAGAAAACGGCCCTTTTCAGGGCCACCACACTGTTCGGAAGTTGAAAAGTGCGAAAGAGTCTGTGTTGTTGCTGCGTGTGTGCGCGCTGTGTTGTTTGTTTGTTTGTTTCTTTCTTTCCGTTTGAGCGACGTGATGTGACTGGGAGGGGAGAAGGAAAGGAAACGTGTCATGTGGCTGGCTGTGTGTGGAGCTGCTTCGTTTGTGTGTTTGTTATTGTGTGTCTTTGTATCGATCGCGACGGAGATGGCGGGCGGGCTGTGTGTTGTTGTGCGAGAGGCGGTGATTATTTGCTTGCGTGGTTTGTCTCTGTGTGTTTGTTTGCGGCGGCGTTGGGGTTTCCGAGGCAAGGCGTGTGGGCATAGGCGGCCGGATCAGCTGTTTCGTTCGTGTCGACGGCCGTTGCGCGCGGGAGTGGAGGGCGGTGTGTCGACACGCCTCCCTTTAACAATGGTCATTATTGCTGCCGTTGTCGGTTTGGAAGGCGACTGCGACGGTGCAAAATGTGTGCGTGTGTGTGTGTGTTGGGCCACACGGGCTGTGTGGACGACAAGATGGCGGACGTGCGCCGGCGGCGGCTGTGCTGTGACAGTGCAAAGTTAAAACAAAACAAGGTGCGGCGAGGACGACTGAAATTTTGCTTTGGACGTAGGTTTGTGTGGTGGCCCTGAAAAGGGCCGATTGTTGTGGGCCGAGCCGGCAAAGCGCGTTGCGTGCAGGGGAGCACGCGGCGCTGCGATTGCCTGGCCTCCTTTAGGCCTTCTTCTCGGTCTTCTTTGGCAGCAGGACGGCCTGGATGTTGGGCAGGACACCACCCTGTGCGATGGTGACGCCCGACAGGAGCTTGTTGAGCTCCTCGTCGTTGCGGATGGCAAGCTGCAGGTGGCGCGGGATGATGCGCGTCTTCTTGTTGTCGCGGGCCGCGTTTCCGGCCAGCTCGAGCACCTCAGCCGCGAGGTACTCCATGACGGCGGCGAGGTAGACGGGCGCCCCGGCGCCGACGCGCTCTGCGTAGTTTCCCTTGCGCAGGAGGCGGTGGATTCTGCCGACCGGGAACTGGAGCCCAGCCCTGCTTGAGCGGGACTTTGACTTGCCCTTGACTTTGCCTCCCTTTCCGCGTCCGGACATGGCGATGGGCTAGCGACGGTGCACACGAAACGGAAACGAAAACGACCGGTGCGAGCGGCAGCGAGTCGAGCAGCGGAGTGCGTGCCGGCGCAGCCGGGGTGGGGGTGCTTTATGGGCTCGGGTGCGGCGGCCGGTTGCGCGCGCGCCCCATTGGTCGGCGGCCGCAACAGGGCGAGCTGGTAAAGGTGCGGCGGCGGCTGGCGGCGGGTGCCACTGTGTGGGGAGACGCTGACTAGAGCGGAGCGCTTGCTACTGGTGTTGCTGCTGCCGTACGTTGGTTGGAGATGCCGCCCAAGACTAGCGGGAAGGCCGCCAAGAAGGCTGGCAAGGCGCAGAAGAACATTTCGAAGGGCGACAAGAAGAAGAAGCGCAAGAGGAAGGAGAGCTATGCCATCTACATCTACAAGGTGCTGAAGCAGGTGCACCCTGACACGGGCATCTCGTCGAAGGCGATGAGCATCATGAACAGCTTCGTGAACGACATTTTCGAGCGCATTGCGGCCGAGGCTTCTCGCCTGGCGCACTACAACAAGCGCTCGACCATCACGTCCCGCGAGATCCAGACCGCTGTGCGGCTGTTGCTGCCTGGCGAGCTGGCCAAGCACGCCGTGAGCGAGGGCACGAAGGCGGTGACCAAGTACACGAGCTCCAAGTAAGGAGGTGGCTCTGGAATGGAAGGAAGGATGGAGAAGGCTCCTCCGTTGCGAGAGCGGCGAAACGGCCCTTTTCAGGGCCACCAACTTGCCTTTTGCGGGAAGGGCGGAATTGTTGTTGTTGTTGTTGTTTGTGTGGACGGCTGTGATGTATGTGTGCATTTTGATTGTGGGTGGGGGGGCGCGTCAAAGCGTGTTGCGCGGGGTACGGCCACGAGGTTGGTCGCCGTGGCGTGGAATGGTGGCACGCCTCGTTGGCGTGGTTTTTGACCCATTGGTGTTGTTGGGGTGTGTGTGTGTTTGTGTGTTACCCGTCTGCGAGGGGGGACAGTGCGATCGGCGACTTTTGTGTCACCGTAACGACGGCCGTTTGCGGGTTTGTTTTTTTGCACATCATACATGGCGAGGGTGAAATGTGAAATGTTTTTGTTTGGTTTGTTTTTGCCGCCCACTATTCCCTTTGCTGTACGCCGAGTTTGACAATGGTGCGACGTAACTGCAGCGTGGAGGTGTGTGAGTGACGTTGAAATGAACGTGCCATTAAGACGCATTGTTGTTGTATTGTACTGTACGTGTACGGCGACACGCACGATGATGTACCATTCGACTCTGATGTTTGATAGCCGTGTCTGACTGATTGCGTACGACGCACGCACACCGATGTCGTCATTCAAGATGCACGCTAGACGGCGGCGGCGGCGGCGGCGCCGGTCGTTTGTTTGGCGAATGTCTGTACACGTGTTTGTCTGTGTCCATCCGGTATGTATTTGTTTGTTTGTTTGAAAGTGTTTTGTGTGTCGGTGACGTGGTCCGATCCGTCGCCCCCTGAGTAACTGTCGATCGGCGCGATAGACCGGCGTCACGCAACTGAACCGAAGTCTTGGGCACACCCGTCATACTGTTGTACACCGTCGCGCTGAGAACGGTAACGAAAGGTTGACTCTGATCGGTCGAATGTCTGGGCAGAACGTGAGGAATGAGGCAAGAGTGCAAGGAGGGGGGGGCAAAAGAGAGAGGAAGGGAAAAAGGGGAGAAACGCATTCGTAGAGCAACGGAACGTTCCCGTGTCGGAGGCGTATTGGAGCCGCACTGAAATGCGTTTAACGGCGGCGCGGCTGCAAGTGTCTGCCGTGGTGAACGTTACCTTTGACGGCTGCATTGGGCTTTGCCTTTGCTTTCGCTTTCGCTTTCGCTTTCCCGGATGTACGTAACGTTTGTTGATATGGTTCTGAGGAAGAGTGTATGACAGTGCCGTGCCGTCCATGTTCGTGTGCCCTCCCATTGTGTGTATGCTATTGTCTGTGTACTTGAATGATGTATGTAGGTGTTAGTGGACATGTTTTACCAGTGGGGGGAAATGGATCGTCGATAGTTGCCGTCACTCTGTCACGGTCGAGATGACGCACCCTCCGTACAGAAAGGTGTCGAGAAAGTGAGTGTGTGTGTGTGTGTGTGTGTGTGTGTGTGCGTGCGTGCGTCCGTGAATTGGCAGTGTTTGGAGGTGGGCGTGCCCTGCATGTGGCCCGGAAAAGGCTGTTCGTTAGGCGGTAGTGTTGTGTGGACAGGGGAGGGGCATGCGTAACGCTGCTGGCATGGCATTTCGGGAGATGGGAGGGGGCAAACGAGGAAACGAGGAGCGGCGGCCAAAGACGGGACGGGAGGGGCGCGGTGTGGGTGGCTTGCGCCTGTGCTCGGCGTTGTGGTTTGTGCAAAAGAGGAGGAGAAAAACAATGTGAGTTGCCAGGGAGGGGAGCGGTGTTGTGTTGTGGTTGTCGTGGTGTAGCCGCAGACGCGGCTGTCAGTGAACGTGGCGAGACGGACGGATGCGCGGAGGGGCGGGGGCGGGGGCGGCGCATTTCGCCGGTGCCGTGCCGTGCCGTGCCGTGCCTGAAAGCCGCGTGGTCGCTGTGTTGTTGGTGGCGTGGGGGCGAGGAGAGTACCGTACGGGTGTGCTTGTGCGCCGGAAATGGCACACTGCGCCCGCCCGTCTTGGAGGCTGATGGCTGTGGTGTGGAAATGGGGCGCGGTGATGTTGAAGCACAGAAAAGAAACCAAGAAAACGGAAGGCGTGATGCGGCGGTGGTGGTGAGAGCGGGAAAAACAAAACAAAAGAAAAAAAACAACAAAAAAAAAGAAGGAAAAGAAAAAAAACAACAAAAAAAAAGAAGGAAAAACAACAAGAAACAAAAAAGAAAACAAAAAGTCTATCAATATTAAAATGTAAATGGAAATGGAAATGGACCCAGGTATAACCTCCCTGCACAAATAGCAGAGAGTCCGATGATAATAAAAATGTGCCAGAATGTTAACGTCCCTACAAAACAAACCCAACGATAATATTAATGAAAGAGTGAACCGTATGTAACATTGCAACAGACATAATGAAACCTGATAAATTGTATAAGGGCAGCAGCCGTTGACCTTTGGCCCTGTATTCAGAATAAAAAGAGCCAAAGATCGTTACCCCAATGAAAAAGACACTGAAACACGTATGTAACATAGTAGCGATGGCGAGACATTGTAGCATCTGTGACCAGAGAGTTTGCGCTGGACTGCGCGAGTGTTGCGAGCGGTTCTCAGTCAGTCAGTCAGTCTGTGTAGTTGAGGGCTGTACTCTGTCAGTAGTCGTCGCGTGCAGTACGCTAATAGTCGTCATGCAGAGCGGTCGGTCAGTAGTAGCAGCCGAGTGCGGTTGTGTGATGTAGGCGGTCGGCAACACTGGTCAAGATGGTGAATAAGGTATACTGTTAATTAATATAATCATTAGATAATGAGAAATTGTATTTATTGTAATTATGCTCCAACAAGTTCCCCAATAATAATTTTTATTTCAAAAGCATTTTTCAAACATTTAATCTTTTATTGAACTAAAGAGTTCGTTCCACTTCTTTGAAGAAAAATGTCACTAAAATCACAAAAAAAGAGAATATTATTATTTGCAATGCAGTTCCTCCAAGCGCTGCGCAACAACCAGAGCAGAAATGTGACATCCATTTATTCGGAGGTAAGACTTTAATTCCGATTGTTTTGCACAGGGCCAAAGACCGATATTTCGGTTTAATTGAAGTTTCTTGTCACTGAACGGACTTTTTTAAATGTTGTGTGAAGACTTTATATTTGAGTCAGATTGCGAATTGCACATTGTTGTTGCCATTTTCAATACCTCTCATTGTGGGCGAGGTTACAATTAGCGCAATGTCCATTAGCATCCGTAAATAACATTGTCCATTATTTTAAATATTGCTGGGAGGTTACAACACACACACAAAACAAAAAACAAAAAGAAACAAAAAATTGCATTTATATCCGCTCCTCGATTGTAGATACCCCTTACACAGCTGTGTGCAATGAATGAGTGCTGGCTGGTAATTAATTGCACTCCTTGGAGGGAAATGCCATAGGAAGTAGTCTTTAAAAAGTGAATGTTTTTCGTTAAGAGACAAAAGTTACTTTAGAAAAAAAGTAATAGTGGGGCTTGTGTTGTTGAACAAAATAAGTACAATGAACATACGTTATCAGATTTGCGCAATGCAGCGTCACACCACCTCTTGATTATAACACAATATACTATACATCGTCCCGAACCGTGACCAGAGTCGCGAGACGAGCAGAGCACGCCGCCGACGCCCGCTCAGTACAACCGTCCACCCGCTACTACTGTCGACCGACTACTACCTCTCCCGACTCGCGCTACAATATATATAACAACTGTTCCTGGCGACCCGGTGCGTGCCACTACTGTCGTCTGGCGCGGTCCAAGCGCCGACTAGCAGCGATAAAGAACTCTCTGGTCAGACAGAGATGCTGTCATGCCTCGCCATCGCTCTGGTAATGAATACATACGTGTTGCAGCGTGCGTACCACCGGAACACGCAGTGGCGGAGCCAAAGACTGTGTTGTCGAGGTCGAGTGCGAGTGGGAAGAGAGGCAGCGTCGGCACGGAGATGCAAGCGAGCGCGAGACGCACGGGGGCTGCGGCGTGGCGCGTTTGCGGTCGGCGCCTTTGGTGGCAACGGCCGGGACAAGCAGCGGTGTATGGTGTGGTGCGGGGCGGACAGGGGCGGCGGTGGACGGGGAGGAGGCGGCGCGACGACGGCATGGGGGCGAAAACGGGACGGGGGACGGCGGATGTTGAGAGGCGTCACGCGCGGACAGGACACAGACACAGAGACACACAGAGTGGAAAGGGAGGGTGCGCGGTAGTAGTTGGGAATGTGCGTACCGTGCGGGATGGGAGTGGGCGAGGAACACGGTCGTGGCCCCTGTTTTGGGTGCGTGTGATGACGTCGGTGTGTTGTGGGAAGGGAAGGTGCTGTGGCGGCGGCGCGTAATGGGCGTAGGCCGAAAAGAGAAAGGAACGTGGGCAGTGTGTTGGCAAGCGTCGGTTCGACTGCGACGTTGATGGGCAGGGCAGGGCAAGGTTAATGGTGGTAGGAGTAGGCGTGTGGGCGCAAAAAATCTGCCGCTGCAGGCGGTGCCGTAACCGCCATGGCGGGAAGGAGAGAGGGCCAAAGAAAGAAAGAAAGAAGAAAAAAAAGGAGGGGGGGGGGGGGCGAAAGTGGAGAGGCGGTGGTGTGAGAAGGGCGGGGGCGGAAGGAAGGCAGGAAGGACAAGAGGCGAGGCGACGGCTTGCTTTGTGTATCGGTCGGTCTCTGGCTATGCTTCGTTTTCTGCAGCAGGGTCGGTGCGCGGCGTGGCTCGCGGCAGTGGGAACGCCTGGTGGCTGGACGGCCAGCAATGCGGTTGGATGGGCGGCCACAGCACCGCACCTGTGCCCGAGGAGGAGACGCTGGCGGCGGGCCCTGAGGTGAGGCCGGCTCGGCTGGGGCTGTGGATGTGTAGGTGTGCGCCGCTGCTGCAACAACGAGTAAAACGCGAGAAGAAGGGATGGCGGTAGAGAGGAAAAAAAAAAAAAAGGTCGTGTTGTGTTGATGCGCAGGCAGACGCGTACAGAGGGACGAGCCCGGTCTGCAGCAGGGTGTGGCCGTGCCGAGTGCAGAGCAGCGGCGGCTCGGTTCGGTTCGGCCCGGCCCGGCGGGCCGCGCTGTTGTCGCGGACGTGAGCGCCCCCTGGCGGGTGGCCGGAGGCGGCGCGGCGTGTTGGACGTGTGGCTGGTGGCAGTGCACAATTTGCGAGTGGCTGGCGGTGTGGTGTGGCGGTTGGCGCGTCGGGCGGCGGAGAGGTATGTGTTGCGGGCGCCCTTTGCTGCGCTGCGTCGTTGCGTGTGCCGTACAGGGCGGGCGCTTGTCGACTGTGTGGGCGGTGTGGCGAATTGGCGTGAAACGGCTGCCGAGAGGTGTGTGGTAGCGAGCCGGTCGGTGGTGTCAGTGCGAAGGGGAATGTGCGTGCGTTTGGCGGTTTCGGTGTGCTTTTTGCGGCGTGAGAGTGGGAATTAGTGGGGCCGGCTGTTGTGTTGGTTCCTTGTGTCTTGTGTCGCGTAGCTTGATGGCAACGTGGAAGGACGCCGGTTTCGTTTCGAGCCTTGCGTGTGGTTGTCGACGTTGACTGGTTGGCGTGTGCCGATGCACGTGCATGTGTGGGTCGCGAGTGCGTTTTTGGCTGGCTGTGTGTGTGTGTGTGTGTGTGTTTTGGGGGGGAAGGGGGAGGCGGTGGTGAAAGTGCAGTCGTTGCCACGGGCGTCGTCGGGTGGGGCTGGGGCTGTGCGTCGTGGCGGAAAGGTGGTAGGTTGCGGGAAGCGAGCCCGTCGTTGACGGTGTCGCGTGAGTTGTGAATCGAGTGGGGCGCGGGGCGCGGGACAGGAGCAGCGTGCCGCTGCGTCGTGGTCGTCAGCAGAGGCTGTGCGTGTGCTTGTCCTTTTTGTGGGCGGTTCGTGCGAGGCGTTTTTGTTTTGTGTTGCCCTAGTTGTTAGTTTATTTTGTTTGTGTTTGTTATTTTGAGACGACGACTGGTTGGTGGCGTGCGCGCGAAGTGGCGGTGTGCGCTTCCCGTGTCGTTTGTGTTGTTTGGTTTTTTTGTTTTTGTGTGTTTTTTTTTTTTTTTTTTTTGCACTGGGCCCCGGTGGGTGGGTGCGTGTGTGTCGATTGCCGGCTGGCGAGAGGTGCGCCATCGGCGGGGTGGGTCGCCGGCACAAGTAGAGGCGGCGGCGTTGTTGCTGTTGTTGTGTGGTGTTTGTTTTGTTCGGCTGTGTCGGCGAGCTGTGTTGCGGTGCGTGTGAATGGTGGTGCAAAAGTGCTGGCGTTGGGGCTGCGACTGCGACGGCGGCGAGCCGCGGGCGCGCCATTGATAGTGATGTTGTGAACAGCGGCTGTGTACGGTAGTGGTGTTGTTGTAGCACGACGTGCATCCGGGCCGGCGCGGAAAGCGCAGTTGCGGGCGGTTGCCCTTCGGTGCCAGCCATGTCGCGTGAGCGGCGGGTTGCTCTGGTGTCGACACGTGGTGCTCTGGGTTGTTGTGTGGTGCCCTTTGGCCGGTGGGGGTGGTTCGCGTGTGTCTCGTTCGCGCTCGGTGTCTGGTCGTGGTCGTGGTCGTGCTGCTCCCCCGTCTGTCGGCGGTTTCCGACGTCGTCTGTACGTTTTTGTTCGTTTGCGGCGTGCCTGCCGACGTCGTCCCGTCGCGACCTTTCAACCGAAAGTGTGGCGCCCGAAGGTGAACGAACGTAACCCTGACCTCGGCGCTTTACGCTGAGCCGAGCGAACCGAACCGAACCTAACGTGTGGTGTGGCGAGGTGAGCTCAGCCTGTGAGCCCCTAACGTCTACGTAAGGTAAGCTGTCCGGCTCACGCCTCACGTTTGAACGCTTTTGTAACCTACGTTTGACGCTTCTTAACCTAGCACTGACCCCTTAACCTAACGTGTAACCTAACCTAACCTAACCTAACCTAACCTAACCTCTGACGCCTGACGTGTTTGAATGCTTAACCTAAGTTTGACGCTTAACCTAACCCAAGTCCCCTTAACCTAACCCACGTCCACCTAACCTAACCTAACGTAGACGTGTAAACGTAATGTGTAACGCGTAACGTGTAAGGTCGGCTGTCGTGTGTGCTTGACGGCAGATTGGGTTGGTCTGTAGATTCGGATTGCGGTTTGCCTCGGTCGAGGGGTTGGGTCGGAAGCGGCGAGGGGCGGCGGCGCCTGTTGCGCAGGCGGCGTCCGTTTGCGGCGGGCAATTGTTGAGAAACGGCTGTGAATGTTGGCGGGCGAGAGGAGGAGGACGGCGCGCGATGTGGCCCGACGGCTGCGGGCCGATCGGGAAACGGCGGGAGGGCGACGGAAGGCGATGGGGCGGCGGAGGCGCGTTTGCACGGCCGTCATCGCCGCACGCCTCGGCTTGTGTGGCTGTGGCGCCGGCCGCGCTGGCCGGGCTGCCGCGGCGACGGTGTGGGAGTTTTGCCGAAGGTTTGGCCATTGTGGCGGGTCGTCGGCTGGGGCTGTGGGGGCGGCATTTGGGCGGGGGCGGCGATTCTCGGCGGGCCGACCCAGGCTGTAGCGCGCGGTAGCTGCAGTTTGGCCGTGGTTTGCGGCGCTGCCGTGGCGACTGGTTGGCGACTGTGGTGTGGCTGTGTGTAGCCCCATCCTCGGTGGTTTGAAAGGCGCGGGCGGTTGTGGCGCAGGTTTGGGGCTGCTCCGCACAGGCTGTCGGACGTTGGGCGGTAGCAAGCGCGGGAGGCGCGGCGCGGCGGCGCGCAGAGTGGCGGCCGCTCTCTCGGCCGTCCGCGCCCGCCCGCGACACTGGCTGGGCCTTGTGATTCTCTGCTCTTGTGCTTGCGTGCCTGCCGTCCCGCTCGCTCTCGCTGTGTGTTACGCGCGTCGTCGAAATGGCAGATCAGGCGGCTACGAACGAGACTGCTGCGGCACCCGCCGCCACCGGCACTACGAAGAAGGCCAAGTCTGCGTCGTCTGCGAAGAAGCCGCGCGCCAAGCCTGCGCACCCGCGCACCTCTGAGATGGTGACGGCCGCCATCAAGAGTCTGAAGGAGCGCGGCGGGTCGTCGCTGCAGGCGATCAAGAAGTACATAGCCGCGCACTACAAGCTGGACGCGGAGAAGCTGGCGCCGTTTATCAAGAAGTACCTCAAGTCGGCCGTCGTGGCGGGCGAGCTGGTGCAGACGAAGGGGAAGGGCGCGTCCGGCTCGTTCAAGCTTGCCGGCGCCGGCGGCGGGGGGGCGGCCGAGGGCGGCAAGGCTCGTGCTGGCGGTGCCAAGAAGAAGCGCGCCGCTCCGGCCAGCAAGGAGAAGAAGGGCGCCCGTGCGGCCGGCGCAAAGAAGGCTGGTGGCGTGAAGGCGGCGACCGGTCGGAAGGCGGGCGCCGCCAAGAAGGCGTCTGCGGCGTCGGCCGCTCCCGCGGGTGCGAAGAAGGCGGCTGCGGCCAAGCCGGCCAAGGCCAAGTCGCCGTCGAAGGCGAAGAAGGCCGCCAAGGTTCCGACGAAGAAGCCGAAGGCGCCGCGCCCGAAGAAGGCGACGACGCCGTCTAAGGCGAAGGCTTCGCCCAAGAAGAAGAAGTAGAGTAGAGGAGAAAGAGATGGGAAAGGAAGGGTTTGGCGCTTGACTCCGTCGTCCCCACCCCCCGTCGTCGTCTAGTGGCGCGCAAGAGACGCGCGGCCCAAAACGGCCCTTCTCAGGGCCATCAAAGCACGTCGGGGAAGGTTTTGATTGTCGTGTTGCGTTTGGTGTGGGTGTCTGTCTGGCGTTTCTGTATGCCCGTGGGGATGCTGTTTGCGTGCCGTGGTGGTTGGATTGCGGGGGTCGGTGGCGGGTGTGGGCGGCGGTAGCGGTAAGCGGTGTTGTTGTTGTTGTTGTTGTCGTGGTTGATTGTCGCCGTGTTTGTTTTGTGGCGGCGGCCGACGGTTGGTTTTCTGTCACGTTGTTTTGTTTGAATACGTTGGTTGGCTTGCCTGCGTTCGTTCTTCTCGGATGTCTGTCTTGTCGAGTCGTGTCTGGTCTTTGTTTTGTTCCTTTGTGTGTGTGTGTGTTATGTTTTGCAACGGGGGGGCACGTTGAGATGCGGAAGGAGTCGGCGGGGATTTCGGTGGCGTGTAGAGCGAGCGAGCGCGCCTGCCTGGCCGTTGGCCGTCGGAGTGGAGTGCGGGTTTTTTTTGTTTTCGAAACGAAAGCGGCGGCCGGCCAGCCACCCGTGCGGTGTGACGTCGGCCGTTGGGTATTGTGCGCTTTGAGCGCCGGGGAGGGATGATGTGTGATTGTTGCGCGCTGCTAGCAGGCAGGCAGAGTGAGCGGGTGTGGCGGACGGACGGGAAGTGGTGGTTTTTGTTTTTGGGTTGCGGGGCGAGAGGCAGGCGACCGACAAAGTTTGCTCGCGACGGAGAGATGTTAGTGGCCCTGAAAAGGGCCGTTTTTGTTTGTGCGGTGCGGTGCCGCGGCGCGGTTTAGGCGCGCTCGCCGCGGATGCGGCGCGCGAGCTGGATGTCCTTGGGCATGATGGTGACGCGCTTGGCGTGGATTGCGCACAGGTTGGTGTCTTCGAAGAGGCCGACGAGGTAGGCCTCGCTGGCCTCCTGCAGGGCCATGACTGCGGAGCTCTGGAAGCGCAGGTCGGTCTTGAAGTCCTGGGCGATCTCGCGCACTAGGCGCTGGAATGGCAGCTTGCGGATGAGCAGCTCTGTGCTCTTCTGGTAGCGCCTGATTTCTCGCAGGGCGACGGTGCCCGGCCTGTAGCGGTGGGGCTTCTTGACGCCTCCGGTGGCGGGCGCGCTCTTCCTCGCCGCCTTGGTGGCGAGCTGTTTGCGCGGCGCCTTTCCGCCGGTGGACTTGCGGGCCGTTTGCTTTGTGCGGGCCATGGCGGTAGCGGTAGCGGTAGCGGAGCGGCGTGCGTGGAGGTTAGGTGCGGCGCGGCGTCCGGTGCTGCCTTGACAACGGGCCCGCGCGCCTCCGTGCTGCGCTTATATGCCCTCGGTTGCGCGTGGTGGGGGGAGGGCGGGCCAGAGTCTATATAGGGGGGCGGCGGGCGCGCTGGGCGCAGACCGTAGCCGACTCGCCAGCCGCTGCAGCTGCTGTTTGTGCACGTTTTGCTTTGCCCGAGGAAGGAAGGATGACAGGCCGCGGCAAGGGAGGAAAGGGGCTCGGCAAGGGTGGCGCCAAGCGGCACCGCAAGGTGTTGCGCGACAACATCCAGGGCATCACGAAGCCCGCCATCCGCCGCCTGGCTCGCAGGGGCGGCGTGAAGCGCATCTCTGGTCTGATCTACGAGGAGACCCGCGGGGTGCTGAAGGTGTTCCTGGAGAACGTGATCCGCGACGCGGTGACGTACACTGAGCACGCCAAGCGCAAGACTGTGACGGCCATGGACGTGGTGTACGCCCTGAAGAGGCAGGGGCGCACCCTGTACGGTTTCGGCGGTTAGGCTGCGTCGCAGCGGGCGCTGGCCTTCCCGCGGCCGTGCTTGTGGGTGGGAGAGACTAGAAAACGGCCCTTTTCAGGGCCACCACACTGTTCGGAAGTTGAAAAGTGCGAAAGAGTCTGTGTTGTTGCTGCGTGTGTGCGCGCTGTGTTGTTTGTTTGTTTGTTTCTTTCTTTCCGTTTGAGCGACGTGATGTGACTGGGAGGGGAGAAGGAAAGGAAACGTGTCATGTGGCTGGCTGTGTGTGGAGCTGCTTCGTTTGTGTGTCTTTGTATCGATCGCGACGGAGATGGCGGGCGGGCTGTGTGTTGTTGTGCGAGAGGCGGTGATTATTTGCTTGCGTGGTTTGTCTCTGTGTGTTTGTTTGCGGCGGCGTTGGGGTTTCCGAGGCAAGGCGTGTGGGCATAGGCGGCCGGATCAGCTGTTTCGTTCGTGTCGACGGCCGTTGCGCGCGGGAGTGGAGGGCGGTGTGTCGACACGCCTCCCTTTAACAATGGTCATTATTGCTGCCGTTGTCGGTTTGGAAGGCGACTGCGACGGTGCAAAATGTGTGCGTGTGTGTGTGTGTTGGGCCACACGGGCTGTGTGGACGACAAGATGGCGGACGTGCGCCGGCGGCGGCTGTGCTGTGACAGTGCAAAGTTAAAACAAAACAAGGTGCGGCGAGGACGACTGAAATTTTGCTTTGGACGTAGGTTTGTGTGGTGGCCCTGAAAAGGGCCGATTGTTGTGGGCCGAGCCGGCAAAGCGCGTTGCGTGCAGGGGAGCACGCGGCGCTGCGATTGCCTGGCCTCCTTTAGGCCTTCTTCTCGGTCTTCTTTGGCAGCAGGACGGCCTGGATGTTGGGCAGGACACCACCCTGTGCGATGGTGACGCCCGACAGGAGCTTGTTGAGCTCCTCGTCGTTGCGGATGGCAAGCTGCAGGTGGCGCGGGATGATGCGCGTCTTCTTGTTGTCGCGGGCCGCGTTTCCGGCCAGCTCGAGCACCTCAGCCGCGAGGTACTCCATGACGGCGGCGAGGTAGACGGGCGCCCCGGCGCCGACGCGCTCTGCGTAGTTTCCCTTGCGCAGGAGGCGGTGGATTCTGCCGACCGGGAACTGGAGCCCAGCCCTGCTTGAGCGGGACTTTGACTTGCCCTTGACTTTGCCTCCCTTTCCGCGTCCGGACATGGCGATGGGCTAGCGACGGTGCACACGAAACGGAAACGAAAACGACCGGTGCGAGCGGCAGCGAGTCGAGCAGCGGAGTGCGTGCCGGCGCAGCCGGGGTGGGGGTGCTTTATGGGCTCGGGTGCGGCGGCCGGTTGCGCGCGCGCCCCATTGGTCGGCGGCCGCAACAGGGCGAGCTGGTAAAGGTGCGGCGGCGGCTGGCGGCGGGTGCCACTGTGTGGGGAGACGCTGACTAGAGCGGAGCGCTTGCTACTGGTGTTGCTGCTGCCGTACGTTGGTTGGAGATGCCGCCCAAGACTAGCGGGAAGGCCGCCAAGAAGGCTGGCAAGGCGCAGAAGAACATTTCGAAGGGCGACAAGAAGAAGAAGCGCAAGAGGAAGGAGAGCTATGCCATCTACATCTACAAGGTGCTGAAGCAGGTGCACCCTGACACGGGCATCTCGTCGAAGGCGATGAGCATCATGAACAGCTTCGTGAACGACATTTTCGAGCGCATTGCGGCCGAGGCTTCTCGCCTGGCGCACTACAACAAGCGCTCGACCATCACGTCCCGCGAGATCCAGACCGCTGTGCGGCTGTTGCTGCCTGGCGAGCTGGCCAAGCACGCCGTGAGCGAGGGCACGAAGGCGGTGACCAAGTACACGAGCTCCAAGTAAGGAGGTGGCTCTGGAATGGAAGGAAGGATGGAGAAGGCTCCTCCGTTGCGAGAGCGGCGAAACGGCCCTTTTCAGGGCCACCAACTTGCCTTTTGCGGGAAGGGCGGAATTGTTGTTGTTGTTGTTGTTTGTGTGGACGGCTGTGATGTATGTGTGCATTTTGATTGTGGGTGGGGGGGCGCGTCAAAGCGTGTTGCGCGGGGTACGGCCACGAGGTTGGTCGCCGTGGCGTGGAATGGTGGCACGCCTCGTTGGCGTGGTTTTTGACCCATTGGTGTTGTTGGGGTGTGTGTGTGTTTGTGTGTTACCCGTCTGCGAGGGGGGACAGTGCGATCGGCGACTTTTGTGTCACCGTAACGACGGCCGTTTGCGGGTTTGTTTTTTTGCACATCATACATGGCGAGGGTGAAATGTGAAATGTTTTTGTTTGGTTTGTTTTTGCCGCCCACTATTCCCTTTGCTGTACGCCGAGTTTGACAATGGTGCGACGTAACTGCAGCGTGGAGGTGTGTGAGTGACGTTGAAATGAACGTGCCATTAAGACGCATTGTTGTTGTATTGTACTGTACGTGTACGGCGACACGCACGATGATGTACCATTCGACTCTGATGTTTGATAGCCGTGTCTGACTGATTGCGTACGACGCACGCACACCGATGTCGTCATTCAAGATGCACGCTAGACGGCGGCGGCGGCGGCGGCGCCGGTCGTTTGTTTGGCGAATGTCTGTACACGTGTTTGTCTGTGTCCATCCGGTATGTATTTGTTTGTTTGTTTGAAAGTGTTTTGTGTGTCGGTGACGTGGTCCGATCCGTCGCCCCCTGAGTAACTGTCGATCGGCGCGATAGACCGGCGTCACGCAACTGAACCGAAGTCTTGGGCACACCCGTCATACTGTTGTACACCGTCGCGCTGAGAACGGTAACGAAAGGTTGACTCTGATCGGTCGAATGTCTGGGCAGAACGTGAGGAATGAGGCAAGAGTGCAAGGAGGGGGGGGCAAAAGAGAGAGGAAGGGAAAAAGGGGAGAAACGCATTCGTAGAGCAACGGAACGTTCCCGTGTCGGAGGCGTATTGGAGCCGCACTGAAATGCGTTTAACGGCGGCGCGGCTGCAAGTGTCTGCCGTGGTGAACGTTACCTTTGACGGCTGCATTGGGCTTTGCCTTTGCTTTCGCTTTCGCTTTCGCTTTCCCGGATGTACGTAACGTTTGTTGATATGGTTCTGAGGAAGAGTGTATGACAGTGCCGTGCCGTCCATGTTCGTGTGCCCTCCCATTGTGTGTATGCTATTGTCTGTGTACTTGAATGATGTATGTAGGTGTTAGTGGACATGTTTTACCAGTGGGGGGAAATGGATCGTCGATAGTTGCCGTCACTCTGTCACGGTCGAGATGACGCACCCTCCGTACAGAAAGGTGTCGAGAAAGTGAGTGTGTGTGTGTGTGTGAGTGTGTGTGTGTGTGTGTGCGTGCGTGCGTCCGTGAATTGGCAGTGTTTGGAGGTGGGCGTGCCCTGCATGTGGCCCGGAAAAGGCTGTTCGTTAGGCGGTAGTGTTGTGTGGACAGGGGAGGGGCATGCGTAACGCTGCTGGCATGGCATTTCGGGAGATGGGAGGGGGCAAACGAGGAAACGAGGAGCGGCGGCCAAAGACGGGACGGGGAGGGGCGCGGTGTGGGTGGCTTGCGCCTGTGCTCGGCGTTGTGGTTTGTGCAAAAGAGGAGGAGAAAAACAATGTGAGTTGCCAGGGAGGGGAGCGGTGTTGTGTTGTGGTTGTCGTGGTGTAGCCGCAGACGCGGCTGTCAGTGAACGTGGCGAGACGGACGGATGCGCGGAGGGGCGGGGGCGGGGGCGGCGCATTTCGCCGGTGCCGTGCCGTGCCGTGCCGTGCCTGAAAGCCGCGTGGTCGCTGTGTTGTTGGTGGCGTGGGGGCGAGGAGAGTACCGTACGGGTGTGCTTGTGCGCCGGAAATGGCACACTGCGCCCGCCCGTCTTGGAGGCTGATGGCTGTGGTGTGGAAATGGGGCGCGGTGATGTTGAAGCACAGAAAAGAAACCAAGAAAACGGAAGGCGTGATGCGGCGGTGGTGGTGAGAGCGGGAAAAACAAAACAAAAGAAAAAAAACAACAAAAAAAAAGAAGGAAAAACAACAAGAAACAAAAAAGAAAACAAAAAGTCTATCAATATTAAAATGTAAATGGAAATGGAAATGGACCCAGGTATAACCTCCCTGCACAAATAGCAGAGAGTCCGATGATAATAAAAATGTGCCAGAATGTTAACGTCCCTACAAAACAAACCCAACGATAATATTAATGAAAGAGTGAACCGTATGTAACATTGCAACAGACATAATGAAACCTGATAAATTGTATAAGGGCAGCAGCCGTTGACCTTTGGCCCTGTATTCAGAATAAAAAGAGCCAAAGATCGTTACCCCAATGAAAAAGACACTGAAACACGTATGTAACATAGTAGCGATGGCGAGACATTGTAGCATCTGTGACCAGAGAGTTTGCGCTGGACTGCGCGAGTGTTGCGAGCGGTTCTCAGTCAGTCAGTCAGTCTGTGTAGTTGAGGGCTGTACTCTGTCAGTAGTCGTCGCGTGCAGTACGCTAATAGTCGTCATGCAGAGCGGTCGGTCAGTAGTAGCAGCCGAGTGCGGTTGTGTGATGTAGGCGGTCGGCAACACTGGTCAAGATGGTGAATAAGGTATACTGTTAATTAATATAATCATTAGATAATGAGAAATTGTATTTATTGTAATTATGCTCCAACAAGTTCCCCAATAATAATTTTTATTTCAAAAGCATTTTTCAAACATTTAATCTTTTATTGAACTAAAGAGTTCGTTCCACTTCTTTGAAGAAAAATGTCACTAAAATCACAAAAAAAGAGAATATTATTATTTGCAATGCAGTTCCTCCAAGCGCTGCGCAACAACCAGAGCAGAAATGTGACATCCATTTATTCGGAGGTAAGACTTTAATTCCGATTGTTTTGCACAGGGCCAAAGACCGATATTTCGGTTTAATTGAAGTTTCTTGTCACTGAACGGACTTTTTTAAATGTTGTGTGAAGACTTTATATTTGAGTCAGATTGCGAATTGCACATTGTTGTTGCCATTTTCAATACCTCTCATTGTGGGCGAGGTTACAATTAGCGCAATGTCCATTAGCATCCGTAAATAACATTGTCCATTATTTTAAATATTGCTGGGAGGTTACAACACACACACAAAACAAAAAACAAAAAGAAACAAAAAATTGCATTTATATCCGCTCCTCGATTGTAGATACCCCTTACACAGCTGTGTGCAATGAATGAGTGCTGGCTGGTAATTAATTGCACTCCTTGGAGGGAAATGCCATAGGAAGTAGTCTTTAAAAAGTGAATGTTTTTCGTTAAGAGACAAAAGTTACTTTAGAAAAAAAGTAATAGTGGGGCTTGTGTTGTTGAACAAAATAAGTACAATGAACATACGTTATCAGATTTGCGCAATGCAGCGTCACACCACCTCTTGATTATAACACAATATACTATACATCGTCCCGAACCGTGACCAGAGTCGCGAGACGAGCAGAGCACGCCGCCGACGCCCGCTCAGTACAACCGTCCACCCGCTACTACTGTCGACCGACTACTACCTCTCCCGACTCGCGCTACAATATATATAACAACTGTTCCTGGCGACCCGGTGCGTGCCACTACTGTCGTCTGGCGCGGTCCAAGCGCCGACTAGCAGCGATAAAGAACTCTCTGGTCAGACAGAGATGCTGTCATGCCTCGCCATCGCTCTGGTAATGAATACATACGTGTTGCAGCGTGCGTACCACCGGAACACGCAGTGGCGGAGCCAAAGACTGTGTTGTCGAGGTCGAGTGCGAGTGGGAAGAGAGGCAGCGTCGGCACGGAGATGCAAGCGAGCGCGAGACGCACGGGGGCTGCGGCGTGGCGCGTTTGCGGTCGGCGCCTTTGGTGGCAACGGCCGGGACAAGCAGCGGTGTATGGTGTGGTGCGGGGCGGACAGGGGCGGCGGTGGACGGGGAGGAGGCGGCGCGACGACGGCATGGGGGCGAAAACGGGACGGGGGACGGCGGATGTTGAGAGGCGTCACGCGCGGACAGGACACAGACACAGAGACACACAGAGTGGAAAGGGAGGGTGCGCGGTAGTAGTTGGGAATGTGCGTACCGTGCGGGATGGGAGTGGGCGAGGAACACGGTCGTGGCCCCTGTTTTGGGTGCGTGTGATGACGTCGGTGTGTTGTGGGAAGGGAAGGTGCTGTGGCGGCGGCGCGTAATGGGCGTAGGCCGAAAAGAGAAAGGAACGTGGGCAGTGTGTTGGCAAGCGTCGGTTCGACTGCGACGTTGATGGGCAGGGCAGGGCAAGGTTAATGGTGGTAGGAGTAGGCGTGTGGGCGCAAAAAATCTGCCGCTGCAGGCGGTGCCGTAACCGCCATGGCGGGAAGGAGAGAGGGCCAAAGAAAGAAAGAAAGAAGAAAAAAAAGGAGGGGGGGGGGGGGCGAAAGTGGAGAGGCGGTGGTGTGAGAAGGGCGGGGGCGGAAGGAAGGCAGGAAGGACAAGAGGCGAGGCGACGGCTTGCTTTGTGTATCGGTCGGTCTCTGGCTATGCTTCGTTTTCTGCAGCAGGGTCGGTGCGCGGCGTGGCTCGCGGCAGTGGGAACGCCTGGTGGCTGGACGGCCAGCAATGCGGTTGGATGGGCGGCCACAGCACCGCACCTGTGCCCGAGGAGGAGACGCTGGCGGCGGGCCCTGAGGTGAGGCCGGCTCGGCTGGGGCTGTGGATGTGTAGGTGTGCGCCGCTGCTGCAACAACGAGTAAAACGCGAGAAGAAGGGATGGCGGTAGAGAGGAAAAAAAAAAAAAAGGTCGTGTTGTGTTGATGCGCAGGCAGACGCGTACAGAGGGACGAGCCCGGTCTGCAGCAGGGTGTGGCCGTGCCGAGTGCAGAGCAGCGGCGGCTCGGTTCGGTTCGGCCCGGCCCGGCGGGCCGCGCTGTTGTCGCGGACGTGAGCGCCCCCTGGCGGGTGGCCGGAGGCGGCGCGGCGTGTTGGACGTGTGGCTGGTGGCAGTGCACAATTTGCGAGTGGCTGGCGGTGTGGTGTGGCGGTTGGCGCGTCGGGCGGCGGAGAGGTATGTGTTGCGGGCGCCCTTTGCTGCGCTGCGTCGTTGCGTGTGCCGTACAGGGCGGGCGCTTGTCGACTGTGTGGGCGGTGTGGCGAATTGGCGTGAAACGGCTGCCGAGAGGTGTGTGGTAGCGAGCCGGTCGGTGGTGTCAGTGCGAAGGGGAATGTGCGTGCGTTTGGCGGTTTCGGTGTGCTTTTTGCGGCGTGAGAGTGGGAATTAGTGGGGCCGGCTGTTGTGTTGGTTCCTTGTGTCTTGTGTCGCGTAGCTTGATGGCAACGTGGAAGGACGCCGGTTTCGTTTCGAGCCTTGCGTGTGGTTGTCGACGTTGACTGGTTGGCGTGTGCCGATGCACGTGCATGTGTGGGTCGCGAGTGCGTTTTTGGCTGGCTGTGTGTGTGTGTGTGTGTGTGTTTTGGGGGGGAAGGGGGAGGCGGTGGTGAAAGTGCAGTCGTTGCCACGGGCGTCGTCGGGTGGGGCTGGGGCTGTGCGTCGTGGCGGAAAGGTGGTAGGTTGCGGGAAGCGAGCCCGTCGTTGACGGTGTCGCGTGAGTTGTGAATCGAGTGGGGCGCGGGGCGCGGGACAGGAGCAGCGTGCCGCTGCGTCGTGGTCGTCAGCAGAGGCTGTGCGTGTGCTTGTCCTTTTTGTGGGCGGTTCGTGCGAGGCGTTTTTGTTTTGTGTTGCCCTAGTTGTTAGTTTATTTTGTTTGTGTTTGTTATTTTGAGACGACGACTGGTTGGTGGCGTGCGCGCGAAGTGGCGGTGTGCGCTTCCCGTGTCGTTTGTGTTGTTTGGTTTTTTTGTTTTTGTGTGTTTTTTTTTTTTTTTTTTTTGCACTGGGCCCCGGTGGGTGGGTGCGTGTGTGTCGATTGCCGGCTGGCGAGAGGTGCGCCATCGGCGGGGTGGGTCGCCGGCACAAGTAGAGGCGGCGGCGTTGTTGCTGTTGTTGTGTGGTGTTTGTTTTGTTCGGCTGTGTCGGCGAGCTGTGTTGCGGTGCGTGTGAATGGTGGTGCAAAAGTGCTGGCGTTGGGGCTGCGACTGCGACGGCGGCGAGCCGCGGGCGCGCCATTGATAGTGATGTTGTGAACAGCGGCTGTGTACGGTAGTGGTGTTGTTGTAGCACGACGTGCATCCGGGCCGGCGCGGAAAGCGCAGTTGCGGGCGGTTGCCCTTCGGTGCCAGCCATGTCGCGTGAGCGGCGGGTTGCTCTGGTGTCGACACGTGGTGCTCTGGGTTGTTGTGTGGTGCCCTTTGGCCGGTGGGGGTGGTTCGCGTGTGTCTCGTTCGCGCTCGGTGTCTGGTCGTGGTCGTGGTCGTGCTGCTCCCCCGTCTGTCGGCGGTTTCCGACGTCGTCTGTACGTTTTTGTTCGTTTGCGGCGTGCCTGCCGACGTCGTCCCGTCGCGACCTTTCAACCGAAAGTGTGGCGCCCGAAGGTGAACGAACGTAACCCTGACCTCGGCGCTTTACGCTGAGCCGAGCGAACCGAACCGAACCTAACGTGTGGTGTGGCGAGGTGAGCTCAGCCTGTGAGCCCCTAACGTCTACGTAAGGTAAGCTGTCCGGCTCACGCCTCACGTTTGAACGCTTTTGTAACCTACGTTTGACGCTTCTTAACCTAGCACTGACCCCTTAACCTAACGTGTAACCTAACCTAACCTAACCTAACCTAACCTAACCTCTGACGCCTGACGTGTTTGAATGCTTAACCTAAGTTTGACGCTTAACCTAACCCAAGTCCCCTTAACCTAACCCACGTCCACCTAACCTAACCTAACGTAGACGTGTAAACGTAATGTGTAACGCGTAACGTGTAAGGTCGGCTGTCGTGTGTGCTTGACGGCAGATTGGGTTGGTCTGTAGATTCGGATTGCGGTTTGCCTCGGTCGAGGGGTTGGGTCGGAAGCGGCGAGGGGCGGCGGCGCCTGTTGCGCAGGCGGCGTCCGTTTGCGGCGGGCAATTGTTGAGAAACGGCTGTGAATGTTGGCGGGCGAGAGGAGGAGGACGGCGCGCGATGTGGCCCGACGGCTGCGGGCCGATCGGGAAACGGCGGGAGGGCGACGGAAGGCGATGGGGCGGCGGAGGCGCGTTTGCACGGCCGTCATCGCCGCACGCCTCGGCTTGTGTGGCTGTGGCGCCGGCCGCGCTGGCCGGGCTGCCGCGGCGACGGTGTGGGAGTTTTGCCGAAGGTTTGGCCATTGTGGCGGGTCGTCGGCTGGGGCTGTGGGGGCGGCATTTGGGCGGGGGCGGCGATTCTCGGCGGGCCGACCCAGGCTGTAGCGCGCGGTAGCTGCAGTTTGGCCGTGGTTTGCGGCGCTGCCGTGGCGACTGGTTGGCGACTGTGGTGTGGCTGTGTGTAGCCCCATCCTCGGTGGTTTGAAAGGCGCGGGCGGTTGTGGCGCAGGTTTGGGGCTGCTCCGCACAGGCTGTCGGACGTTGGGCGGTAGCAAGCGCGGGAGGCGCGGCGCGGCGGCGCGCAGAGTGGCGGCCGCTCTCTCGGCCGTCCGCGCCCGCCCGCGACACTGGCTGGGCCTTGTGATTCTCTGCTCTTGTGCTTGCGTGCCTGCCGTCCCGCTCGCTCTCGCTGTGTGTTACGCGCGTCGTCGAAATGGCAGATCAGGCGGCTACGAACGAGACTGCTGCGGCACCCGCCGCCACCGGCACTACGAAGAAGGCCAAGTCTGCGTCGTCTGCGAAGAAGCCGCGCGCCAAGCCTGCGCACCCGCGCACCTCTGAGATGGTGACGGCCGCCATCAAGAGTCTGAAGGAGCGCGGCGGGTCGTCGCTGCAGGCGATCAAGAAGTACATAGCCGCGCACTACAAGCTGGACGCGGAGAAGCTGGCGCCGTTTATCAAGAAGTACCTCAAGTCGGCCGTCGTGGCGGGCGAGCTGGTGCAGACGAAGGGGAAGGGCGCGTCCGGCTCGTTCAAGCTTGCCGGCGCCGGCGGCGGGGGGGCGGCCGAGGGCGGCAAGGCTCGTGCTGGCGGTGCCAAGAAGAAGCGCGCCGCTCCGGCCAGCAAGGAGAAGAAGGGCGCCCGTGCGGCCGGCGCAAAGAAGGCTGGTGGCGTGAAGGCGGCGACCGGTCGGAAGGCGGGCGCCGCCAAGAAGGCGTCTGCGGCGTCGGCCGCTCCCGCGGGTGCGAAGAAGGCGGCTGCGGCCAAGCCGGCCAAGGCCAAGTCGCCGTCGAAGGCGAAGAAGGCCGCCAAGGTTCCGACGAAGAAGCCGAAGGCGCCGCGCCCGAAGAAGGCGACGACGCCGTCTAAGGCGAAGGCTTCGCCCAAGAAGAAGAAGTAGAGTAGAGGAGAAAGAGATGGGAAAGGAAGGGTTTGGCGCTTGACTCCGTCGTCCCCACCCCCCGTCGTCGTCTAGTGGCGCGCAAGAGACGCGCGGCCCAAAACGGCCCTTCTCAGGGCCATCAAAGCACGTCGGGGAAGGTTTTGATTGTCGTGTTGCGTTTGGTGTGGGTGTCTGTCTGGCGTTTCTGTATGCCCGTGGGGATGCTGTTTGCGTGCCGTGGTGGTTGGATTGCGGGGGTCGGTGGCGGGTGTGGGCGGCGGTAGCGGTAAGCGGTGTTGTTGTTGTTGTTGTTGTCGTGGTTGATTGTCGCCGTGTTTGTTTTGTGGCGGCGGCCGACGGTTGGTTTTCTGTCACGTTGTTTTGTTTGAATACGTTGGTTGGCTTGCCTGCGTTCGTTCTTCTCGGATGTCTGTCTTGTCGAGTCGTGTCTGGTCTTTGTTTTGTTCCTTTGTGTGTGTGTGTGTTATGTTTTGCAACGGGGGGGCACGTTGAGATGCGGAAGGAGTCGGCGGGGATTTCGGTGGCGTGTAGAGCGAGCGAGCGCGCCTGCCTGGCCGTTGGCCGTCGGAGTGGAGTGCGGGTTTTTTTTGTTTTCGAAACGAAAGCGGCGGCCGGCCAGCCACCCGTGCGGTGTGACGTCGGCCGTTGGGTATTGTGCGCTTTGAGCGCCGGGGAGGGATGATGTGTGATTGTTGCGCGCTGCTAGCAGGCAGGCAGAGTGAGCGGGTGTGGCGGACGGACGGGAAGTGGTGGTTTTTGTTTTTGGGTTGCGGGGCGAGAGGCAGGCGACCGACAAAGTTTGCTCGCGACGGAGAGATGTTAGTGGCCCTGAAAAGGGCCGTTTTTGTTTGTGCGGTGCGGTGCCGCGGCGCGGTTTAGGCGCGCTCGCCGCGGATGCGGCGCGCGAGCTGGATGTCCTTGGGCATGATGGTGACGCGCTTGGCGTGGATTGCGCACAGGTTGGTGTCTTCGAAGAGGCCGACGAGGTAGGCCTCGCTGGCCTCCTGCAGGGCCATGACTGCGGAGCTCTGGAAGCGCAGGTCGGTCTTGAAGTCCTGGGCGATCTCGCGCACTAGGCGCTGGAATGGCAGCTTGCGGATGAGCAGCTCTGTGCTCTTCTGGTAGCGCCTGATTTCTCGCAGGGCGACGGTGCCCGGCCTGTAGCGGTGGGGCTTCTTGACGCCTCCGGTGGCGGGCGCGCTCTTCCTCGCCGCCTTGGTGGCGAGCTGTTTGCGCGGCGCCTTTCCGCCGGTGGACTTGCGGGCCGTTTGCTTTGTGCGGGCCATGGCGGTAGCGGTAGCGGTAGCGGAGCGGCGTGCGTGGAGGTTAGGTGCGGCGCGGCGTCCGGTGCTGCCTTGACAACGGGCCCGCGCGCCTCCGTGCTGCGCTTATATGCCCT
>NW_025725074.1:0-5000 GCF_021461395.2 Schistocerca americana
TAAGCCTGAACGCCTCTAAGGCCGAATCCCGTCTAGCCATTGTGGCAACGATATCGCTAAGGAGTCCCGAGGGTCGAAAGGCTCGAAAATACGTGACTTTACTAGGCGCGGTCGACCCACGTGGCGCCGCGCCGTACGGGCCCAACTTGTTTGCCGGACGGGGCACTCGGGCGGCGCTGTCTGGGATCTGTTCCCGGCGCCGCCCTGCCCCTACCGGTCGACCATGGGTGTCTATAGTTCGATGTCGGGACTCGGAATCGTCTGTAGACGACTTAGGTACCGGGCGGGGGTGTTGTACTCGGTAGAGCAGTTGCCACGCTGCGATCTGTTGAGACTCAGCCCTAGCTTGGGGGATTCGTCTTGTCGCGAGACGAGACCCCCCAGGGGCTGGCCGCCAACAGGGGCACGTGTGGGCTGCTTTTGCTTTTGCTTCTGTACGGCGTATCGGTCTGGCCGGGCGCGCCGCACCCAGGGCGCTGCATTGGGTGCGGCGGACGGCGGCGTATCGGTTTGGCGGGCCCCTTGCCGCCTGCGCGGGGCGCTGCGATGGGTGCCGCCTCCGTGCGCGCGGCGGGGGGAGGTGGCGCCGGCCGGGCGCCTTGTGTCCTGCCGCGCTACAGCGTATCGCTTTGGCGACCGGCGATGGGTGCCGCGATGGGTGCCGGACGGTCGATGTCGGCCCACCGGCCCGGCGCGCCGCGCGGAGGCGGCGTCGTCGGCGGGGTGTCGGGCGGTGCCCGGCGGTCGACGGTACGTTTTCGCCGTCCCGTGGTAACACAGCGTCCACCGCAGTACGGTGACCTACAATACCACTCCACTATGGATGTGAAATAAAATATAATAACACATGATGCTCCGCAAGAAAATAGACTTGGGATAGGGTGTGTCGTTGGCAAGTCCCCGGGGCGGCTAGTGTGGGTGGTGATAAGTCCGTAGTGGGCGAGGTATTACGACGATGCCGCCACCTATGCGAATGTGACGCAACGACATTGACATCCAGCCCAGAAACGGCACCTCCATCTACAGGGATCCGACGGAACTACGCCAACCATGCCGGCAAAACGGTATCGCCATCTATGAAAATACGGCGAAACCACATGCAATACCTCCATCTATGCGAATCTGACAACACTACGTCCGCCATGTCGAGCGCACCACAAAACACAGCGCCATCTGTAGGTCTCCCGCGGCATGACGTCCTGCAACGACGATACCGCCATCTATGAGACGCCAAGCCGACCAAGACATCGATGGGCCCACAGTGCCCATCTTTCGACCCCACCCACAAAGCCTGCGTCCTCTGTCGACCACAGCACCCCAACGCCAGCGCCTCTGCCGCACGAAATCGTGGACCGGCAATCACTCCACCTGCGCCCCCACTCCAACCGCCCAACTCGCAACTCCAGCGGATGAACGGCGGACTTTTCCCGCAGTCGCAATGTGCAATCCACCCCTATAACATGCGTTTCATGAAGAGTTATCTCCAATATGCGACATTCCCGCTGTCCCTATACATGAGCTGCGGGCTGTACCAGGTTACGAGCTAGAGACGCGACCGCGTTGCTCTCTGTACGAATGCCGATGCTGAGCGGTCAGCTAGGAGGCGCTCCATCCATGTCGGTACCGGTGAGCGTTGCACTCGCAGTCGCAAGAACGTACGGCAAGTATATTACCTGGAAGAGTCAATGACAGTCCACGCCCCCCTGCGTGGGAAGAGTCTTTCTAGGCCATGACCCACCGGAAGGGCGCAGCGTCCCCCACCCCAGACATGTGACGTCACACCATCGGTATTGACGACTAGACTGATTCCTTATAATCATTTGCCATACACCGGTGGAAGCTGCCGAGACGAGTAACTACATAGCGGGCTCGCCGTGTCACTAATGTACAGAGATACAACAGTTTCGACTGGAACCGGATTAAACGTATACACGGCGCTGATTAGTAATAGATAGAGCCATCAGAATACAGATAATGTATACAACTGTCCGTATACATGCTGAAAGACTCTGCTCACAATCACAACCACACGTCAGCCACACACCCTTATCACGCACTACTCTCTGCCTGTAACACGCACACAGACAATATGTAAGCACCAGCATGGAACAACACCCAGTGCATCCTCTCCGCCACATTAGACAATCCACACTGTCATAACCAGACTGGGAGGTCCACTCAGAAAACAGAATATCCCACCCACCCGACAACCACCATTGCTCAGCCAAGCCACCAACACCCACACATGTCCTACACAGGGGTGCACCCAACATCACAATACTGCCTCCTCTCACAGCACACAAACAATGGCAGGAATGAAAGACACAGGTCTGCCACAAGCATGGAATGAGAGCGCCGCCTGTCATGAGCCAAAGGTGCATCCTGACGTGGCAAATCAGATGATGCCGCAGGCATCCACTTACTATAATCACAATCAACAAACCGGCCGCCCCGCCCCGCCCCCCATTAAACCTTTCCTTACAACAATGTGTACCTTAACCTAACCTATATCGTACCGTAACCTAACCTATATCGTACCGTAACCTAACCTATGTCGTACCGTAACCTAACCTATGTCGTACCGTAACCTAACCTATGTCGTACCGTAACCTAACCTATGTCGTACCGTAACCTAACCTATGTCGTACCGTAACCTAACCTATGTCGTACCGTAACCTAACCTATGTCGTACCGTAACCTAACCTATGTCGTACCGTAACCTAACCTATGTCGTACCGTAACCTAACCTATGTCGTACCGTAACCTAACCTATGTCGTACCGTAACCTAACCTATGTCGTACCGTAACCTAACCTATGTCGTACCGTAACCTAACCTATGTCGTACCGTAACCTAACCTATGTCGTACCTTAACCTAACCTATGTCGTACCTTAACCTACCCTATGTCGTACCTTAAACCTAACCTATGTCGTACCTTAACCTAACCTATGTCGTACCTTAACCTAACCTATGTCGTACCTTAACCTAACCTATGTCGTACCTTAACCTAACCTATGTCGTACCTTAACCTAACCTATGTCGTACCTTAACCTAACCTATGTCGTACCTTAACCTAACCTATGTCGTACCTTAACCTAACCTATGTCGTACCTTAACCTAACCTATGTCGTACCTTAACCTAACCTATGTCGTACCTTAACCTAACCTATGTCGTACCTTAACCTAACCTATGTCGTACCTTAACCTAACCTATGTCGTACCTTAACCTAACCTATGTCGTACCTTAACCTAACCTATGTCGTACCTTAACCTAACCTATGTCGTACCTTAACCTAACCTATGTCGTACCTTAACCTAACCTATGTCGTACCTTAACCTAACCTATGTCGTACCTTAACCTAACCTATGTCGTACCTTAACCTAACCTATGTCGTACCTTAACCTAACCTATGTCGTACCTTAACCTAACCTATGTCGTACCTTAACCTAACCTATGTCGTACCTTAACCTAACCTATGTCGTACCTTAACCTAACCTATGTCGTACCTTAACCTAACCTATGTCGTACCTTAACCTAACCTATGTCGTACCTTAACCTAACCTATGTCGTACCTTAACCTAACCTATGTCGTACCTTAACCTAACCTATGTCGTACCTTAACCTAACCTATGTCGTACCTTAACCTAACCTATGTCGTACCTTAACCTAACCTATGTCGTACCTTAACCTAACCTATGTCGTACCTTAACCTAACCTATGTCGTACCTTAACCTAACCTGTATTGCGCCTTAACCTAACCTGTATTGCGCCTTAACGTAACCTGTATTGCGCCTTAACGTAACCTGTATTGCGCCTTAACGTAACCTGTATTGCGCCTTAACGTAACCTGTATTGCGCCTTAACGTAACCTGTATTGCGCCTTAACGTAACCTGTATTGCGCCTTAACGTAACCTGTATTGCGCCTTAACGTAACCTGTATTGCGCCTTAACGTAACCTGTATTGCGCCTTAACGTAACCTGTATTGCGCCTTAACGTAACCTGTATTGCGCCTTAACGTAACCTGTATTGCGCCTTAACGTAACCTGTATTGCGCCTTAACGTAACCTGTATTGCGCCTTAACGTAACCTGTATTGCGCCTTAACGTAACCTGTATTGCGCCTTAACGTAACCTGTATTGCGCCTTAACGTAACCTGTATTGCGCCTTAACGTAACCTGTATTGCGCCTTAACGTAACCTGTATTGCGCCTTAACGTAACCTGTATTGCGCCTTAACGTAACCTGTATTGCGCCTTAACGTAACCTGCATTGCGCCTTAACGTAACCTGCATTGCGCCTTAACGTAACCTGCATTGCGCCTTAACGTAACCTGTATTGCGCCTTAACGTAACCTGCATTGCGCCTTAACGTAACCTGCATTGCGCCTTAACGTAACCTGTATTGCGCCTTAACGTAACCTGTATTGCGCCTTAACGTAACCTGTATTGCGCCTTAACGTAACCTGTATTGCGCCTTAACGTAACCTGTATTGCGCCTTAACGTAACCTGTATTGCGCCTTAACGTAACCTGTATTGCGCCTTAACGTAACCTGTATTGCGCCTTAACGTAACCGATATTGCGCCTTAACGTAACCTATATTGCGCCGTAACGTAACCTATATTGCGCCGTAACGTAACCCACATTGCCCCTTAACGTAACCTATATTGCGCCGTAACGTAACCTATATTGCGCCGTAACGTAACCCACATTGCCCCTTAACGTAACCCACATTGCCCCTTAACGTAACCCACATTGCCCCTTAACGTAACCCAACACACGTTGGGCCTTAACCCAACACACGTTGGGCCTTAACCCAACACACGTTGGGCCGTAACCCAACACACGTTGGGCCTTAACCCAACACACGTTGGGCCTTAACCCAACACACGTTGGGCCTTAACCCAACACACGTTGGGCCTTAACCTGCTCTGTAATTGTCATACGACGCGTTAAATTAGTGTAGTGTTGCCTAACTGCAACCCCCGCAATATAGTTTG
>NW_025725074.1:10000-15000 GCF_021461395.2 Schistocerca americana
CGCCCCTTTGGGCGCTCGGGCTCCCGGCAAGCGCGCGCGGTTCTTCCCGGATGACGGACCTACCTGGCCCGGCCCCGGACCCGCGCCGCTGTTGGCTCGGGATGCTCTCGGGCGGAATAATCGCTCCCGTCAGCGGCGCTTCAGCTTTGGACAATTTCACGACCCGTCTTGAAACACGGACCAAGGAGTCTAACATGTGCGCGAGTCATTGGGCTGTACGAAACCTAAAGGCGTAATGAAAGTGAAGGTCTCGCCTTGCGCGGGCCGAGGGAGGATGGGGCTTCCCCGCCCTTCACGGGGCGGCGGCCTCCGCACTCCCGGGGCGTCTCGTCCTCATTGCGAGGTGAGGCGCACCTAGAGCGTACACGTTGGGACCCGAAAGATGGTGAACTATGCCTGGCCAGGACGAAGTCAGGGGAAACCCTGATGGAGGTCCGTAGCGATTCTGACGTGCAAATCGATCGTCGGAGCTGGGTATAGGGGCGAAAGACTAATCGAACCATCTAGTAGCTGGTTCCCTCCGAAGTTTCCCTCAGGATAGCTGGTGCTCGTACGAGTCTCATCCGGTAAAGCGAATGATTAGAGGCCTTGGGGCCGAAACGACCTCAACCTATTCTCAAACTTTAAATGGGTGAGATCTCCGGCTTGCTTGATATGCTGAAGCCGCGAGCAAACGACTCGGATCGGAGTGCCAAGTGGGCCACTTTTGGTAAGCAGAACTGGCGCTGTGGGATGAACCAAACGCCGAGTTAAGGCGCCCGAATCGACGCTCATGGGAAACCATGAAAGGCGTTGGTTGCTTAAGACAGCAGGACGGTGGCCATGGAAGTCGGAATCCGCTAAGGAGTGTGTAACAACTCACCTGCCGAAGCAACTAGCCCTGAAAATGGATGGCGCTGAAGCGTCGTGCCTATACTCGGCCGTCAGTCTGGCAGTCATGGCCGGTCCTTGCGGCCGGCCGCGAAGCCCTGACGAGTAGGAGGGTCGCGGCGGTGGGCGCAGAAGGGTCTGGGCGTGAGCCTGCCTGGAGCCGCCGTCGGTGCAGATCTTGGTGGTAGTAGCAAATACTCCAGCGAGGCCCTGGAGGGCTGACGCGGAGAAGGGTTTCGTGTGAACAGCCGTTGCACACGAGTCAGTCGATCCTAAGCCCTAGGAGAAATCCGATGTTGATGGGGGCCGTCATAGCATGATGCACTTTGTGCTGGCCCCCGTTGGGCGAAAGGGAATCCGGTTCCTATTCCGGAACCCGGCAGCGGAACCGATACAAGTCGGGCCCCTCTTTTAGAGATGCTCGTCGGGGTAACCCAAAAGGACCCGGAGACGCCGTCGGGAGATCGGGGAAGAGTTTTCTTTTCTGCATGAGCGTTCGAGTTCCCTGGAATCCTCTAGCAGGGAGATAGGGTTTGGAACGCGAAGAGCACCGCAGTTGCGGCGGTGTCCCGATCTTCCCCTCGGACCTTGAAAATCCGGGAGAGGGCCACGTGGAGGTGTCGCGCCGGTTCGTACCCATATCCGCAGCAGGTCTCCAAGGTGAAGAGCCTCTAGTCGATAGAATAATGTAGGTAAGGGAAGTCGGCAAATTGGATCCGTAACTTCGGGATAAGGATTGGCTCTGAGGATCGGGGCGTGTCGGGCTTGGTCGGGAAGTGGGTCAGCGCTAACGTGCCGGGCCTGGGCGAGGTGAGTGCCGTAGGGGTGCCGGTAAGTGCGGGCGTTTAGCGCGGGCGTGGTCTGCTCTCGCCGTTGGTTGGCCTCGTGCTGGCCGGCGGTGCAGGATGCGCGCGCCTGCGCGGCGTTCGCGCCCCGGTGCTTCAACCTGCGTGCAGGATCCGAGCTCGGTCCCGTGCCTTGGCCTCCCACGGATCTTCCTTGCTGCGAGGCCGCGTCCGCCTTAGCGTGCTCCTCCGGGGGCGCGCGGGTGCGCGGATTCTCTTCGGCCGCCATTCAACGATCAACTCAGAACTGGCACGGACTGGGGGAATCCGACTGTCTAATTAAAACAAAGCATTGCGATGGCCCTAGCGGGTGTTGACGCAATGTGATTTCTGCCCAGTGCTCTGAATGTCAACGTGAAGAAATTCAAGCAAGCGCGGGTAAACGGCGGGAGTAACTATGACTCTCTTAAGGTGGCCAAGTGGCGGCGGTGTGGCTGCATCCGGACTTGGCTTTTCGAAGTGCGGTCTTGATGTAGTCGTGCTGCTGCTGCGAGGTGCCTTCCTTGGGTTATAGTTACAGGGAGAGTGATGCGCAATACATGGGCCTAGCCCTCTTAGCCTCTCCTCTCCTGCGGTCTTCTCCCCTTCTCGTGGGCCCGCTGATCTTTGCAGAGTGGAAGACCGCACCAGGGGCTTGGGGGGGTTACCAGCCCCCCCTCGCATTATCCCTTTATAGTTGGGGGCAGCCGACAAGAAACAAGAGATGGTGGCCCTTCCGCTGAAGGTGCCACCCCAGCTACCCCAGCACCTATCCGGCCAACCGGCCGTAACGAAAATGCGATAGTTTGTGTAGCTCCCTTTGCTTGCAGTGAGTGCCACCGCACTTTTACCACGAAGAACGGTCTCGGGGTCCATCGCCGCCGCCAACACCCTGCGGCCGCCAACGCTGAGATCGTGACGGAGAGGCATCGCGCGAGGTGGACGGAGGAAGAAGTCCTGTCGCTCGCCAAGGCAGAGGCCGAACTGTTCCTGGAGAGGGACGCCCGGTTCTTCTTTGTAAATCAAGAACTTACCAGGATGTTCCCCGACCGAACGCTTGAGGCAATCAAGTGCCGACGGCGGCAAGCTGCCCACAAGCAGCTTGTCCGCCAATTCATGGAGGCACTTGAGATCGGTCGGGGTGAAGAGCCGGCGTCCCGCCGTGGAGCAGCGAGCTCGCTGCCTGACGCGGGCGAGGCCGCTGCGCCGCCCGTCGACGCAGCCGAGGACTTCGCGGCCGACACCACCGGGCCGCCGCCGGAGGGGCCGACTGACGCCGCCATCTGGGAGCATCTGGCGGGGCTACCTGCTTCCGCCCAGCGTTTCTCTGCCCTGGATCGAGTCATTGGTCTGGGGCGGGGCACGCCGCCCGATGTCATCCTGGGCATGCTCCCGGATGCCCTTGCGTCGGTCGGGTCCAGGGGGGAGAGGTCGATCACCAGGACACAGCGGCCGCGCCAACCATCCAAGCGGCCGCCTGCCGCCCCGCCGCTGCAGAAGCGCAAGCGGCGCCGCTGGGAATACGCGCGGACACAGGACGCCTTCCGTAGGTCGCGTGCGCGTTGTGTGCGCGGCTTGCTGGACGGCACCCTGCTGCAGCCGCCACCCGACATCCCCGGTCTGCTGGACTTCTGGGCGGACCTCTTCACGAAGAAGCCGATCTCCACCGCCGGCTTCATCCGTGACCGCCTTCTCCCGCACTCGGAGCCTGTCGCTCCTGAGTGCCTATGGGGGCCGGTCACACGTGAGGAGGTCGCTGCTGCCTTGCCGCCCAGGGGATCGGCAGCCGGGCCGGACGGCCTGACTCCAGCGGAGCTGCGGCGCCTGCCGCATGAAGTCCTGGTGAAACTCTTGAACCTCTTCCTCCTGGCCCGCGCCCTCCCCGAGCGTCTGCTTCGCGCCCGGACGTCACTTCTCCCCAAAACGGCTGCACCAACATCCCCCGCTGACTTTCGCCCCATTACGGTCTGCTCGGTGTTGGCGCGGACCTTTCACAAGGTTCTCGCGTCACGCCTGATGCGTGCATGTGCTGTGGACGAACGTCAGCGGGCATTCATCCCCCGGGATGGGATGTTGGAAAACACCTTCATCTTGGACACTGCTCTCACCGACGCAGTCCGCTCCTGTCGCTCTGTTTTTGTGGCATCGATCGACGTCTCTAAAGCGTTCGATTCGGTGGACCATGCCGCCCTCCGCCCCGTGCTGAGGGCTCATGGCCTGCCGGATTGCTTTATTGAGTACGTCGAAAGGTGTTATGAGGGTAGCACGACGGTGATAGCGGGCGGCGCCGACGTGGGCGTGCCCCTGCAGCCGGCTAGGGGTGTGCGTCAGGGTGACCCCCTCTCCCCCCTCCTTTTCAATTTTGCGGTGGACTATGTTTTGAGTCAACTTCCCTCCCACATCGGAGCTCGGATCCTTGGTCGCAGAGTTAACGCTGCGGCCTTCGCAGATGACGTCCTGCTTTTTGCATCGACCGCGAGGGGATTGCAGTCCCTCATCGACGCAGCCGTCGCAGCCCTCGCCCATCTGGGGCTGCAGATCAACGCCCGGAAGTGTTTCACCCTCGCCTTAGTCGCGTCTGGGCGCGACAAGAAGGTGAAGGTCGACGCCGACGTTACCTTCAAAGCGGGCAACGCCACCGTGCCCGCCCTACGTGTGGGTGAAACCTTCCGGTACCTGGGACTGCAATTCTCCACCGCTGGTCGCTGCGTTTTCAACCCACGACGCCACCTGGTGGAGCAGCTGGACGTCATCTCCCGAGCTCCGCTCAAGCCGCAACAGCGCCTCCACGCCCTCACCACCGTACTTCTGCCTGGCCTGTACCATGGGCTGGCCCTCAGCCGCACCCGAGTGGGTGCGTTGAAAGCGGCAGATGTGACCATCCGTGCCGCCGTCAGGAGATGGTTCCGCCTTCCGGCGGACACTCCCCTGGGCTACTTCCACGCTCCTGTAGCCCAGGGAGGCCTCGGCATCCCATCATGCCGATGGATGGGGCCAACACTTCGCCGGTCCCGTCTCCTGGCGCTGAAGAGGATTGGGCCAGCCGCCGACGGTGCAGGCCGGGACGAGGTGCAGCGTGAGATTGAGGCGCTGGAGCGGCATCTTATGTGGGAGGGCCACCTCCTCAAATCGTCGACGCAGGTTGGAGAGATGTGGGCCGCGCGCCTGCACATTGCCTTTGACGGTGCGGCGCTGTCATCTTCCGCCGCCGTCAAGGGGCAACACCAGTGGGTCGCTGACACCAGTCGCCTGCTATCTGGGCGTAACTTCATCGACGCTCTCCGCGCCCGCATCAACGCCTTCCCC
>NW_025725074.1:20000-27500 GCF_021461395.2 Schistocerca americana
CTAACCTATGTCGTACCTTAACCTAACCTATGTCGTCACCTTAACCTAACCTATGTCGTACCTTAACCTAACCTATGTCGTACCTTAACCTAACCTATGTCGTACCTTAACCTAACCTATGTCGTACCTTAACCTAACCTATGTCGTACCTTAACCTAACCTATGTCGTACCTTAACCTAACCTATGTCGTACCTTAACCTAACCTATGTCGTACCTTAACCTAACCTATGTCGTACCTTAACCTAACCTATGTCGTACCTTAACCTAACCTATGTCGTACCTTAACCTAACCTATGTCGTACCTTAACCTAACCTATGTCGTACCTTAACCTAACCTATGTCGTACCTTAACCTAACCTATGTCGTACCTTAACCTAACCTATGTCGTACCTTAACCTAACCTATGTCGTACCTTAACCTAACCTATGTCGTACCTTAACCTAACCTATGTCGTACCTTAACCTAACCTATGTCGTACCTTAACCTAACCTATGTCGTACCTTAACCTAACCTATGTCGTACCTTAACCTAACCTATGTCGTACCTTAACCTAACCTATGTCGTACCTTAACCTAACCTATGTCGTACCTTAACCTAACCTATGTCGTACCTTAACCTAACCTGTATTGCGCCTTAACCTAACCTGTATTGCGCCTTAACGTAACCTGTATTGCGCCTTAACGTAACCTGTATTGCGCCTTAACGTAACCTGTATTGCGCCTTAACGTAACCTGTATTGCGCCTTAACGTAACCTGTATTGCGCCTTAACGTAACCTGTATTGCGCCTTAACGTAACCTGTATTGCGCCTTAACGTAACCTGTATTGCGCCTTAACGTAACCTGTATTGCGCCTTAACGTAACCTGTATTGCGCCTTAACGTAACCTGTATTGCGCCTTAACGTAACCTGTATTGCGCCTTAACGTAACCTGTATTGCGCCTTAACGTAACCTGTATTGCGCCTTAACGTAACCTGTATTGCGCCTTAACGTAACCTGTATTGCGCCTTAACGTAACCTGTATTGCGCCTTAACGTAACCTGTATTGCGCCTTAACGTAACCTGTATTGCGCCTTAACGTAACCTGTATTGCGCCTTAACGTAACCTGTCATTGCGCCTTAACGTAACCTGCATTGCGCCTTAACGTAACCTGTATTGCGCCTTAACGTAACCTGCATTGCGCCTTAACGTAACCTGCATTGCGCCTTAACGTAACCTGTATTGCGCCTTAACGTAACCTGTATTGCGCCTTAACGTAACCTGTATTGCGCCTTAACGTAACCTGTATTGCGCCTTAACGTAACCTGTATTGCGCCTTAACGTAACCTGTATTGCGCCTTAACGTAACCTGTATTGCGCCTTAACGTAACCTGTATTGCGCCTTAACGTAACCGATATTGCGCCTTAACGTAACCTATATTGCGCCGTAACGTAACCTATATTGCGCCGTAACGTAACCCACATTGCCCCTTAACGTAACCTATATTGCGCCGTAACGTAACCTATATTGCGCCGTAACGTAACCCACATTGCCCCTTAACGTAACCCACATTGCCCCTTAACGTAACCCACATTGCCCCTTAACGTAACCCAACACACGTTGGGCCTTAACCCAACACACGTTGGGCCTTAACCCAACACACGTTGGGCCGTAACCCAACACACGTTGGGCCTTAACCCAACACACGTTGGGCCTTAACCCAACACACGTTGGGCCTTAACCCAACACACGTTGGGCCTTAACCTGCTCTGTAATTGTCATACGACGCGTTAAATTAGTGTAGTGTTGCCTAACTGCAACCCCCGCAATATAGTTTGCTACTCGCACTGCCCGGTCCCCAGTGTATCGCTTCATGTTAAACACCTTGCAGCTATACACTGTAATGTGGATGGCAGCAGGACGTACATGCTCAATGCCCTTTGCAGTTGTTCATTGGCATTTGCAGTTGTTCATTGGCATTCGCATGGCGAAGCACTTAGCCTACGCTGTGGTACGGCCTGTGTCAACTGTCCGCTGATGTTGTACGTCCAAATCACACACTGTACTGCACATTGGTCCTCATGTACTGAATGATACATCGTGGTACATGTGACCGTACAACGACTGCGCCAACAACGGCGAACCATGCGGTCCAAATGTTGTGCACTCAGCTACGTGTCGTCTCCCTATAAGAGCTGGATTGCAGTGTGGTATGCCCTGGATGGCGATCAGCATGAGCCGTCTGTTGATGTAGTGGCGCGTGTTGTCAGACGTAGTCGTCTCTTCTCACACACCGTGATAGCACGGTGCACTGCGTTCCACATCTGCGACATGCGACAGAGGCCGGTTGACAGTCGTTCGCGCAATGGACATCGCATACGTACGGGGGCCACCTTCCACGTGTTCGCTAAGCGTGGACATGTTGTTGCGTGTATGTGGGCAGACAGTGTGTCGTGACACCTGACACAGGCATGCAACAATCGTTGAATTTGCAAATGGCGATGGACGCCTACGTTTGCTGGTGACGTTACGCAAATGAACAACTGGTAAACCGTTGTGGTGCGGTTGTTCTCGCTAGGGGTGAATCAGTGATGGCGACGATCGGTTGAGCTACCAACCGGTTGTTGCAGCGATACCCACCATGCCCACGAACGTGAATGGCATGTGGGTGTGAAGCGATACGCGGCGGTGGCTGGGTGGGACCGTCCCCGGCCGGTGAGGGGGGGCCTCCCGGCGTGTTGGCCGTGCGGTGCGTGGGCGCACGCGCTACAGCCGGCTGGTGGGGGCGGCCAGTGGCAGGCGCGCCGGCCGACGGAGGCGGCAGGCGGCGCAGCTGCGCGCCGGCGCACCCTGCACGCGGCGCCGTGCGGCCAAAGTAGGTCCTCGCGGGCCCGGTGCGAAGCGCGGTGGACATCTGCAGTGTGCTGGTCCGATTGAGGACTGTGTGCGCTGAGGATGCGCCGCCGCCCGGCGCTCGGCGCCGCGACGCCGTCTGCTGCTCGGTCGCCTCTGCGGTTCTCGCAGGTGGTTTGTATCGCAGCTGTGCGGACGTGTTGGCGCGTGCGCTGTGCTGGGAGAGTTCGCTTCGGCACCCAAGTGGGGCTTTTGTCCTTCTGTGGCGCTGGCGTTGGAGCTGCCGGTCACCGTAGGTGGCGCGTGTTGTCTCCCGCCGGCAATGCCACGACAGCACGCTCCCGGGCCTCTGTCGGCAGCGGCAAGCTCAGTTGGGAGCACGGGTGGTCGCACCTAAAGCGTCTACTCGCCAAACTCCGGGCGATTGCGCCTCTCTCGAACCCGACCAAGTACTTAGGACGGCGCTGCGCGCCGCCGGGACCTGAGAGGGTTTCGAGGTGTATGGTGCAGGGGAGCTCAGCCTCCTCCTGTTTGCAGAATAATTGAGCGGACGCTTGCGTGTTCGCGCGGGCCCCCGGGACACACTCCCGGGCGGCCGGCTGCTCAGCTCTAGTTGACGCAGCTCCCTGGTTGATCCTGCCAGTAGTCATATGCTTGTCTCAAAGATTAAGCCATGCATGTCTCAGTACAAGCCGCATTAAGGTGAAACCGCGAATGGCTCATTAAATCAGTTATGGTTCCTTAGATCGTACCCACGTTACTTGGATAACTGTGGTAATTCTAGAGCTAATACATGCAAACAGAGTCCCGACCAGAGATGGAAGGGACGCTTTTATTAGATCAAAACCAATCGGTCGGCTCGTCCGGTCCGTTTGCCTTGGTGACTCTGAATAACTTTGGGCTGATCGCACGGTCCTCGTACCGGCGACGCATCTTTCAAATGTCTGCCTTATCAACTGTCGATGGTAGGTTCTGCGCCTACCATGGTTGTAACGGGTAACGGGGAATCAGGGTTCGATTCCGGAGAGGGAGCCTGAGAAACGGCTACCACATCCAAGGAAGGCAGCAGGCGCGCAAATTACCCACTCCCGGCACGGGGAGGTAGTGACGAAAAATAACGATACGGGACTCATCCGAGGCCCCGTAATCGGAATGAGTACACTTTAAATCCTTTAACGAGTATCTATTGGAGGGCAAGTCTGGTGCCAGCAGCCGCGGTAATTCCAGCTCCAATAGCGTATATTAAAGTTGTTGCGGTTAAAAAGCTCGTAGTTGGATTTGTGTCCCACGCTGTTGGTTCACCGCCCGTCGGTGTTTAACTGGCATGTATCGTGGGACGTCCTGCCGGTGGGGCGAGCTGAAGGCGTGCGACGCGCCTCGTGCGTGCTCGTGCGTCCCGAGGCGGACCCCGTTGCAATCCTACCAGGGTGCTCTTGAGTGAGTGTCTCGGTGGGCCGGCACGTTTACTTTGAACAAATTAGAGTGCTTAAAGCAGGCAAGCCCGCCTGAATACTGTGTGCATGGAATAATGGAATAGGACCTCGGTTCTATTTTGTTGGTTTTCGGAACCCGAGGTAATGATTAATAGGGACAGGCGGGGGCATTCGTATTGCGACGTTAGAGGTGAAATTCTTGGATCGTCGCAAGACGAACAGAAGCGAAAGCATTTGCCAAGTATGTTTTCATTAATCAAGAACGAAAGTTAGAGGTTCGAAGGCGATCAGATACCGCCCTAGTTCTAACCATAAACGATGCCAGCCAGCGATCCGCCGCAGTTCCTCCGATGACTCGGCGGGCAGCCTCCGGGAAACCAAAGCTTTTGGGTTCCGGGGGAAGTATGGTTGCAAAGCTGAAACTTAAAGGAATTGACGGAAGGGCACCACCAGGAGTGGAGCCTGCGGCTTAATTTGACTCAACACGGGAAACCTCACCAGGCCCGGACACCGGAAGGATTGACAGATTGATAGCTCTTTCTTGATTCGGTGGGTGGTGGTGCATGGCCGTTCTTAGTTGGTGGAGCGATTTGTCTGGTTAATTCCGATAACGAACGAGACTCTAGCCTGCTAACTAGTCGCGTGACATCCTTCGTGCTGTCAGCGATTACTTTTCTTCTTAGAGGGACAGGCGGCTTCTAGCCGCACGAGATTGAGCAATAACAGGTCTGTGATGCCCTTAGATGTTCTGGGCCGCACGCGCGCTACACTGAAGGAATCAGCGTGTCTTCCTAGGCCGAAAGGTCGGGGTAACCCGCTGAACCTCCTTCGTGCTAGGGATTGGGGCTTGCAATTGTTCCCCATGAACGAGGAATTCCCAGTAAGCGCGAGTCATAAGCTCGCGTTGATTACGTCCCTGCCCTTTGTACACACCGCCCGTCGCTACTACCGATTGAATGATTTAGTGAGGTCTTCGGACTGGTACGCGGCATTGACTCTGTCGTTGCCGATGCTACCGGAAAGATGACCAAACTTGATCATTTAGAGGAAGTAAAAGTCGTAACAAGGTTTCCGTAGGTGAACCTGCGGAAGGATCATTACCGACTAGACTGCATGTCTTTCGGTGTGCGTGTCGTGTCGCGCAACACGCTACCTGTACGGCTCGCAGTAGCCGTGCGCCGCGTGCGGAACCACGCGTGCTTCTCAAAACTAACGCCAATGTTGTGTGGTACGAGCGCTGAAGCGCTGGAGCGGCTGGCCTGCGGCACCTGGCGCCTGGCGCCGGTTTTGAATGACTTTCGCCCGACTGCCTGTCCGCTCCGGTGTGGAGCCGTACGACGCCCATCGGCCGTGAGGCCGTTGGACACAGAACGCTTGAACAGGGGCCGCCACACGCCTACGTCCCGCCTATGCAACTGTCTTGAAAGAGACAGTGGAAACTAAGAAAAGATCACCCAGGACGGTGGATCACTCGGCTCGTGGGTCGATGAAGAACGCAGCAAATTGCGCGTCGACATGTGAACTGCAGGACACATGAACATCGACGTTTCGAACGCACATTGCGGTCCATGGATTCCGTTCCCGGGCCACGTCTGGCTGAGGGTCGGCTACGTATACTGAAGCGCGCGGCGTTTGCCCCGCTTCGCAGACCTGGGAGCGTCGCGGCCGCCTGTGGGGCCGGCCGCGCCTCCTGAAATGTGCGATGCGCGCCCGTCGCCTGGCGGTTCGCATACCGGTACTTACTCGGTAGCGTGCACAGCCGGCTGGCGGTGTGGCGTGCGACACCTCGTACAACGACCTCAGAGCAGGCGAGACTACCCGCTGAATTTAAGCATATTACTAAGCGGAGGAAAAGAAACTAACAAGGATTCCCCCAGTAGCGGCGAGCGAACAGGGAAGAGTCCAGCACCGAACCCCGCAGGCTGCCGCCTGTCGTGGCATGTGGTGTTTGGGAGGGTCCACTACCCCGACGCCTCGCGCCGAGCCCAAGTCCAACTTGAATGAGGCCACGGCCCGTAGAGGGTGCCAGGCCCGTAGCGGCCGGTGCGAGCGTCGGCGGGACCTCTCCTTCGAGTCGGGTTGCTTGAGAGTGCAGCTCCAAGTGGGTGGTAAACTCCATCTGAGACTAAATATGACCACGAGACCGATAGCGAACAAGTACCGTGAGGGAAAGTTGAAAAGAACTTTGAAGAGAGAGTTCAAAAGTACGTGAAACCGTTCTGGGGTAAACGTGAGAAGTCCGAAAGGTCGAACGGGTGAGATTCACGCCCATCCGGCCACTGGCCTCCGCCCTCGGCAGATGGGGCCGGCCGCCCGCGCGGAGCAATCCGCGGCGGGGCCGTGTCCGGTTGCCTTTCCACTCGCCGCGGGGTGGGGCCGTTCCGGTGTGCGGTGGGCCGCACTTCTCCCCTAGTAGGACGTCGCGACCCGCTGGGTGCCGGCCTACGGCCCGGGTGCGCAGCCTGTCCTTCCGCGGGCCTCGGTTCGCGTCTGTTGGGCAGAGCCCCGGTGTCCTGGCTGGCTGCCCGGCGGTATATCTGGAGGAGTCGATTCGCCCCTTTGGGCGCTCGGGCTCCCGGCAAGCGCGCGCGGTTCTTCCCGGATGACGGACCTACCTGGCCCGGCCCCGGACCCGCGCCGCTGTTGGCTCGGGATGCTCTCGGGCGGAATAATCGCTCCCGTCAGCGGCGCTTCAGCTTTGGACAATTTCACGACCCGTCTTGAAACACGGACCAAGGAGTCTAACATGTGCGCGAGTCATTGGGCTGTACGAAACCTAAAGGCGTAATGAAAGTGAAGGTCTCGCCTTGCGCGGGCCGAGGGAGGATGGGGCTTCCCCGCCCTTCACGGGGCGGCGGCCTCCGCACTCCCGGGGCGTCTCGTCCTCATTGCGAGGTGAGGCGCACCTAGAGCGTACACGTTGGGACCCGAAAGATGGTGAACTATGCCTGGCCAGGACGAAGTCAGGGGAAACCCTGATGGAGGTCCGTAGCGATTCTGACGTGCAAATCGATCGTCGGAGCTGGGTATAGGGGCGAAAGACTAATCGAACCATCTAGTAGCTGGTTCCCTCCGAAGTTTCCCTCAGGATAGCTGGTGCTCGTACGAGTCTCATCCGGTAAAGCGAATGATTAGAGGCCTTGGGGCCGAAACGACCTCAACCTATTCTCAAACTTTAAATGGGTGAGATCTCCGGCTTGCTTGATATGCTGAAGCCGCGAGCAAACGACTCG
>NW_025725074.1:32500-35000 GCF_021461395.2 Schistocerca americana
CGTAACCTAACCTATGTCGTACCGTAACCTAACCTATGTCGTACCGTAACCTAACCTATGTCGTACCGTAACCTAACCTATGTCGTACCGTAACCTAACCTATGTCGTACCGTAACCTAACCTATGTCGTACCGTAACCTAACCTATGTCGTACCGTAACCTAACCTATGTCGTACCGTAACCTAACCTATGTCGTACCGTAACCTAACCTATGTCGTACCGTAACCTAACCTATGTCGTACCGTAACCTAACCTATGTCGTACCGTAACCTAACCTATGTCGTACCTTAACCTAACCTATGTCGTACCTTAACCTACCCTATGTCGTACCTTAACCTAACCTATGTCGTACCTTAACCTAACCTATGTCGTACCTTAACCTAACCTATGTCGTACCTTAACCTAACCTATGTCGTACCTTAACCTAACCTATGTCGTACCTTAACCTAACCTATGTCGTACCTTAACCTAACCTATGTCGTACCTTAACCTAACCTATGTCGTACCTTAACCTAACCTATGTCGTACCTTAACCTAACCTATGTCGTACCTTAACCTAACCTATGTCGTACCTTAACCTAACCTATGTCGTACCTTAACCTAACCTATGTCGTACCTTAACCTAACCTATGTCGTACCTTAACCTAACCTATGTCGTACCTTAACCTAACCTATGTCGTACCTTAACCTAACCTATGTCGTACCTTAACCTAACCTATGTCGTACCTTAACCTAACCTATGTCGTACCTTAACCTAACCTATGTCGTACCTTAACCTAACCTATGTCGTACCTTAACCTAACCTATGTCGTACCTTAACCTAACCTATGTCGTACCTTAACCTAACCTATGTCGTACCTTAACCTAACCTATGTCGTACCTTAACCTAACCTATGTCGTACCTTAACCTAACCTATGTCGTACCTTAACCTAACCTATGTCGTACCTTAACCTAACCTATGTCGTACCTTAACCTAACCTATGTCGTACCTTAACCTAACCTATGTCGTACCTTAACCTAACCTATGTCGTACCTTAACCTAACCTATGTCGTACCTTAACCTAACCTATGTCGTACCTTAACCTAACCTATGTCGTACCTTAACCTAACCTATGTCGTACCTTAACCTAACCTATGTCGTACCTTAACCTAACCTGTATTGCGCCTTAACCTAACCTGTATTGCGCCTTAACCTAACCTGTATTGCGCCTTAACGTAACCTGTATTGCGCCTTAACGTAACCTGTATTGCGCCTTAACGTAACCTGTATTGCGCCTTAACGTAACCTGTATTGCGCCTTAACGTAACCTGTATTGCGCCTTAACGTAACCTGTATTGCGCCTTAACGTAACCTGTATTGCGCCTTAACGTAACCTGTATTGCGCCTTAACGTAACCTGTATTGCGCCTTAACGTAACCTGTATTGCGCCTTAACGTAACCTGTATTGCGCCTTAACGTAACCTGTATTGCGCCTTAACGTAACCTGTATTGCGCCTTAACGTAACCTGTATTGCGCCTTAACGTAACCTGTATTGCGCCTTAACGTAACCTGTATTGCGCCTTAACGTAACCTGTATTGCGCCTTAACGTAACCTGTATTGCGCCTTAACGTAACCTGTATTGCGCCTTAACGTAACCTGTATTGCGCCTTAACGTAACCTGTATTGCGCCTTAACGTAACCTGCATTGCGCCTTAACGTAACCTGCATTGCGCCTTAACGTAACCTGTATTGCGCCTTAACGTAACCTGCATTGCGCCTTAACGTAACCTGCATTGCGCCTTAACGTAACCTGTATTGCGCCTTAACGTAACCTGTATTGCGCCTTAACGTAACCTGTATTGCGCCTTAACGTAACCTGTATTGCGCCTTAACGTAACCTGTATTGCGCCTTAACGTAACCTGTATTGCGCCTTAACGTAACCTGTATTGCGCCTTAACGTAACCGATATTGCGCCTTAACGTAACCTATATTGCGCCGTAACGTAACCTATATTGCGCCGTAACGTAACCCACATTGCCCCTTAACGTAACCTATATTGCGCCGTAACGTAACCTATATTGCGCCGTAACGTAACCCACATTGCCCCTTAACGTAACCCACATTGCCCCTTAACGTAACCCACATTGCCCCTTAACGTAACCCAACACACGTTGGGCCTTAACCCAACACACGTTGGGCCTTAACCCAACACACGTTGGGCCGTAACCCAACACACGTTGGGCCTTAACCCAACACACGTTGGGCCTTAACCCAACACACGTTGGGCCTTAACCCAACACACGTTGGGCCTTAACCTGCTCTGTAATTGTCATACGACGCGTTAAATTAGTGTAGTGTTGCCTAACTGCAACCCCCGCAATATAGTTTGCTACTCGCACTGCCCGGTCCCCAGTGTATCGCTTCATGTTAAACACCTTGCAGCTATACACTGTAATGTGGATGGCAGCAGGACGTACATGCTCAATGCCCTTTGCAGTTGTTCATTGGCATTTGCA
>NW_025725075.1:0-44863 GCF_021461395.2 Schistocerca americana
TTGAGTGTTCCATCGTCATTAGAAGGCACTGAACGTTACAATTAACTATCATTTTTGCGTCGGATACGAAGTCTAGACTCACAGGAGAACGACCATAAGGTGCCCGAGGCAGCAATAGACCCTTGGAGACAAGTCGGCTGGAGGACGATGTATTGAATCTCGACGCAATTTGAGAGTTCCATCGTCATTAGGCGGCCCTGAACGTTACAATTAACTATCATATTGGCGTCGGATTCGTAAATCTAGACTTACAAAAGAACGACCATAAAGTGCCCGAGGCAGCATTAGACCCTTGGAGACAAGTCGCTGAAGGACGATGTATTGGATCGCGACGCAATTTGAGTGTTCCATCGTCATTAGGAGGCCCTGAATGTTACAATTAACTATCAGTTTTTCGTCGGATTCGAAAATCTAAACTCACAGGAGGACGACCATAAGGTGCCCGAGGCAGCAATAGACCGTTGGAGACAAGTCGGCTGGAGGCCGATGTATTGGATCTCGACGCAATTGAGTGTTCCATCGTCATTAGAAGGCCCTGAACGTTACAATTAACTATCATTTTGCGTCGGATTCGAAAATCTAGACTCACAGGAGAACGACCATAAGGTGCCCGAGGCAGCAATAGACCCTTGGAGACAAGTCGGCTGGAGGCCGATGTATTGAATCTCGACGCAATTTGAGTGTTCCATCGGCATTAGGAGGCCTCTGAACGTTAAAATTAACTATCATTTTTGCGTCGGATTCGATAATCTAAACTCACAGGAGAACGACCATACGGTGCCCGTGGCAGCATTAGACCCTTGGAGACAAGTCGGCTGGAGGACGATGTATTGTATCGCGACGCAATTTGAGTGTTCCATCGTCATTAGGAGGCCCTGAATGTTACAATTAACTATCAGTTTTTTCGTCGGATTCGAAAATCTAGACTCACAGCAGACGAACCATTTGGTGCCCGAGGCAGCAATAGACCCTTGGAGACAAGTCGGCTGGAGGACGATGTATTGGATCGCGACGCAATTTGAGTCTTCTATCGTCATTAGGAGGCGCTGAACGTTACAATTCACTATCATTTTTGCGTCGGATTCGAAAATCTAGACTCACAGGAGAAGGACCACGTGGTGCCCGAGGCAGCGATATCCCCTTGGAGACAAGTCGGCTGGAGGCCGATGTATTGAATCTCGACGCAATTTGAGTGTTCCATCGTCATTAGAAGGCCCTGAAACGTTACAATTAACTATCATTTTTGCGTCGGATACGAAGTCTAGACTCACAGGAGAACGACCATAAGGTGCCCGAGGCAGCAATAGACCCTTGGAGACAAGTCGGCTAGAGACGATGTATTGAATCTCGACGCAATTTGAGAGTTCCATCGTCATTAGGCGGCCCTGAACGTTACAATTAACTATCATTTTGGCGTCGGATTCGTAAATCTAGACTTTCAAGAGAACGACCATAAAGTGCCCGAGGCAGAATTAGACCCTTGGAGACAAGTCGGCTGGAGGACGATGTATTGGATCGCGACGCAGTTTGAGTGTTCCATCGTCATTAGGAGGCCCTGAATGTTACAATTAACTATCAGTTTTTCGTCGGATTCGAAAATCTAGACTCACAGCAGACGAACCATTTGGTGCCCGAGGCAGCAATATCCCCATGGAGACAAATCGGCTGGACGACGATGTATTGAATCCCGACGCAATTTGAGTCTTCTATCGTCATTAGGAGGCGCTGAACGTTACAATTCACTATCATTTTTGCGTCGGATTCGAAAATCTAGACTCACAGGAGAAGGATCATATTGTGCCCGAGACAGCAATATCCCCTTGGAGACAAGTCGGCTGGAGGACGATGTATTGAATCTCGACGCAATTTGAGTGTTCCATCGTCATTAGAAGGCCCTGAACGTTACAATTAACTATCATTTTTGCGTCGGATTCGAAAATCTAGACTCACAGGAGAACGACCGTAAGGTGCCCGAGGCAGCAATAGACCCTTGGAGAAAAGTCGGCTGGAGGACGATGTATTGAATCGCGACGCAATTTGAGTCTTCTATCGTCATTAGGAGGCGCTGAACGTTACAATTCACTATCATTTTGCTTCGGATTCGAAAATCTAGACTCACAGGAGAAGGACCATGTGGTGCTCGAGGCAGCGATATCCCCTTGGAGACAAGTCGGCTGGAGGCCGATGTATTGAATCTCGACGCAATTTGAGTGTTCCATCGTCATTAGAAGGCCCTGAACGTTACAATTAACTATCATTTTTGCGTCGGATACGAAAATCTAGACTCACAGGAGAACGACCATAAGGTGCCCGAGGCAGCAATAGACCCTTGGAGACAAGTCGGCTGGACGACGATGTATTGAATCTCGACGCAATTTGAGAGTTCCATCATCATTAGGCGGCCCTGAATGTTACAATTAACTATCATTTTGGCGTCGGATTCGTAAATCTAGACTTACAAGAGAACGACCATAAAGTGCCCGCGGCAGCATTAGACCCTTGGAGACAAGTCGGCTGGAGGACGATGTATTGGATCGCGACGCAATTTGAGTGTTCCATCGTCATTACGAGGCCCTGAATGTTACAATTAACTATCATTTTTGCGTCGGATTCGAAAATCTAGACTCACAGGAGAAGGACCATGTGGTCATTAGGTCATTAGGAGGCGCTGAACGTTACAATTCACTATCATTTTTGCGTCGGATTCGAAAATCTAGACTCACAGGAGAAGGACCATGTGGTGCCCGAGGCAGCGATATCCCCTTGGAGACAAGTCGGCTGGAGGCCGATGTATTGAATCTCGACGCAATTTGAGTGTTCCATCGTCATTAGAAGGCCCTGAAAGTTACAATTAACTATCATTTTTGCGTCGGATACGAAAATCTAGACTCACAGGAGAACGACCATAAGGTGCCCGAGGCAGCAATAGACCCTTGGAGACAAGTCGGCTGGAGGACGATGTATTGAATCTCGACGCAATTTGAGAGTTCCATCGTCATTAGGCTGCCCTGAACGTTACAATTATCTATCATTTTGGCGTCGGCTTCGTAAATCTAGACTTACAAGAGAACGACCATAAAGTGCCCGAGGCAGCATTAGAGCCTTGGAGACAAGTCGGCTGGAGGACGATGTATTGGATCGCGACGCAATTTGAGTCTTCTATCGTCATTAGGAGGCGCTGAACGTTACAATTCACTATCATTTTTGCGTCTGATTCGCAAATCTAGACTCACAGGAGAAGGATCATATTGTGCCCGAGACAGCAATATCCCCTTGGAGACAAGTCGGCTGGAGGCCGATGTATTGAATCTCGACGCAATTTGAGTGTTCCATCGTCATTAGAAGGCCCTGAACGTTACAATTAACTATCATTTTTGCGTCGGATTCGAAAATCTAGACTCACAGGAGAACGACCGTAAGGTGCCCGAGGCAGCAATAGACCCTTGGAAACAAGTCGGCTGGAGGACGATGTATTGAATCGCGACGCAATTTGAGTCTTCTATCGTCATTAGGAGGCGCTGAACGTTACAATTCACTATCATTTTTGCGTCGGATCCGAAAATCTAGACTCACAGGAGAAGGACCATGTGGTGCTCGAGGCAGCGATATCCCCTTGGAGACAAGTGGGCTGGAGGCCGATGTATTGAATCTCGACGCAATTTGAGTGTTCCATCGTCATTAGAAGGCCCTGAACGTTACAATTAACTATCATTTTTGCGTCGGATACGAAAATCTAGACTCACAGGAGAACGACCATAAGGTGCCCGACGCAGCAATAGACCCTTGGAGACAAGATGGCTGAAGGACGATGTATTGAATCTCGACGCAATTTGAGAGTTCCATCATCATTAGGCGGCCCTGAACGTTACAATTAACTATCATTTTGGCGTCGGATTCGTAAATCTAGACTTACAAGATAACGACCATAAAGTGCCCGCGGCGGCATTAGACCCTTGGAGACAAGTCGGCTGGAGGACGATGTATTGGATCCCGACGCAATTTGAGTGTTCCATCGTCATTACAAAGCCCTGAACCTTACAATTAACTATCAGTTTCGCGTCGGATTCGAAAATCTACTCACAGGAGAAGTTCATACGGTGCTCGAGACAGCAATATACCCCTTGGAGACAAATCGGCTGGAGGATGATGTATTGAATCTCGACGCAATTTGAGTCTTCTATCGTCATTAGGAGGCGCTGAACGTTACAATTCACTATCATTTTTGCGTCGGATTCGAAAATCTAGACTCACAGGAGAAAGATCATATTGTGCCCGAGACAGCAATATCCCCTTGGAGACAAGTCGGCTGGAGGACGATGTATTGAATCTCGACGCAATTTGAGTGTTCCATCGTCATTAGAAGGCCCTGAACGTTACAATTAACTATGATTTTTGTGTCGGATTCGAAAATCTAGACTCACAGGGGAACGACCATACGGTGCCCGTGGCAGCTATTGACCCTTGGAGCCAAGTCGGTTGGAGGACGATGTATTAGATCGCGAAGCAAAATGAGTGTTCCATCGTCATTAGGAGGCCCTGAATGTTACAATTAACTATCAGTTTTTCGTCGGATTCGAAAATCTAAACTCACAGGAGAACGACCATAAGGTGCCCGAGGCAGCAATAGACCGTTGGAGACAAGTCGGCTGGAGGCCGATGTATTGAATCTCGACGCAATTTGAGTGTTCCATCGTCATTACAAGGCCCTGAACCTCACAATTAACTTTCAGTTTCGCGTCGGATTCGAAAATCTACTCACAGGATAAGTTCATACGGTGCTCGAGACAGTAATATACCCCTTGGAGACAAATCGGCTGGAGGACGATGTATTGAATCTCGACGCAATTTGAATCTTCTATCGTCATTAGGAGGCGCTGAACGTTACCATTCACTATCATTTTTGCGTCGGATTCGAAAATCTAGACTCACAGGAGAAAGATCATATTGTGCCCGAGACAGCAATATCCCCTTGGAGCCAAGTCGGTTGGAGGACGATGTATTAGATCGCGACGCAAAATGAGTGTTCCATCGTCATTAGGAGGCCCAGACTGTTACAATTAACTATCAGTTTTTCGTCGGATTCGAAAATCTTGACTCACAGGAGAACGACCATAAAGTGCCCGAGGCAGCAATAGACCCTTGGAGACAAGTCGGCTGGAGGTCGATGTATTGGATCTCGACGCAATTTGAGTGTTCCATCGTCATTAGAAGGCCCTGAACGTTACAATTAACTATCATTTTTGCGTCGGATTCGAAAATCTAGACTCACAGGAGAACGACCATAAGGTGCCCGAGGCAGCAATAGACCCTTGGTGACAAGTCGGCTGGAGGCCGATGTATTGAATCTCGACGAATTTTGAGTGTTCCATCGTCATTAGAAGGCCCTGAACGTTACAATTAACTATCATTTTTTCGTCGGATTCGTAAATCTAGACTTACAAGAGAACGACCATAAAGTGCCCGAGGCAGCATTAGACCCTTGGAGACAAGTCGGCTGGAGGAAGATGTATTGGATCGCGACGCAATTTGAGTGTTCCAACGTCATTAGGAGGCCCTGAATGTTACAATTAACTATCAGATTTTCGTCGGATTCGAAAATCTAGACTCACAGCAGACGAACCATTTGGTGCCCGAGGCAGCAATATCCCCTTGGAGACAAATCGGCTGGAGGACGATGTATTGAATGCCGACGCAATTTGAGTCTTCTGTCGTCATTAGGAGGCGCTGAACGTTACAATTCACTATCATTTTTGCGTCGGATTCGAAAATCTAGACTCACAGGAGAAGGATCATATTGTGCCCGATACAGCAATATCCCCTTGGAGACAAGTCGGCTGGAGGACGATGTATTGAATCTCGACGCAATTTCAGTGTTCCATCGTCATTACAAGGCCCTGAACGTTACAATTAACTATCATTTATGCGTCGGATTCGAAAATCTAGACTCACAGGAAAACGACCATAAGGAGCCCGAGGCAGCAATAGACCCTTGGAGACAAGTCGGCTGGAGGAAGATGTATTGGATCGCGACGCAATTTGAGTCTTCTATCGTCATTAGGAGGCGCTGAACGTTACAATTCACTATCATTTTTGCGTCGGATACGAAAATCTAGACTCACAGGAGAACGACCATAAGGTGCCCGAGGCAGCAATATACCCTTGGAGACAAATCGGCTGGAGGTGACAAGTCGGCTGGAGGCCGATGTATTGAATCTCGACGCAATTTGAGTGTTCCATCGTCATTAGAAGGCCCTGAACGTTACAATTAACTATCATTTTTGCGTCGGATACGAAAATCTAGACTCACAGGAGGACGACCATAAGGTGCCCGAGGCAGCAATAGACCCTTGGAGACAAGTCGGCTGGAGGCCGATGTATTGAATCTCGACGCAATTTGAGTGTTCCATCGGCATTAGGAGGCCCTGAACGTTAAAATTAACTATCATTCTTGCGTCGGATTCGATTATCTAAATTCACTGGAGAACGACCATAAGGTGCCCGAGGCAGCAATAGGCCCTTGGAGACAAGTCGGCTGGAGGCCGATGTATTGAATCTCGACGCAATTTGAGTGTTCCATCGTCATTAGAAGGCCCTGAACGTTACAATTAACTATCATTTTTGCGTCGGATTCGAAAATCTAGACTCACAGGAGAACGACCATAAGGTGCCCGAGGCAGCAATATACCCTTGGAGACAAATCGGCTGGAGGTGACAAGTCGGCTGGAGGCCGATGTATTGAATCTCGACGCAATTTGAGTGTTCCATCGTCATTAGAAGGCCCTGAACGTTACAATTAACTATCATTTTTGCGTCGGATACGAAAATCTAGACTCACAGGAGAACGACCATAAGGTGCCCGAGGCAGCAATAGACCCTTGGAGACAAGTCGGCTGGAGGACGATGTATTGAATCTCGACGCAATTTGAGAGTTCCATCATCATTAGGAGGCCCTGAACGTTACAATTAAGTATCATTTTGGTGTCGGATTCGTAAATCTAGACTTACAAGAGAACGACCATAAAGTGCCCGCGGCTGCATTAGACCCTTGGAGACAAGTCGGCTGGAGGACGATGTATTGGATCGCGACGCAATTTGAGTGTTCCATCGTCATTAGGAGGCCCTGAATGTTACAATTAACTATCATTTTTGCGTCGGATTCGAAAATCTAGACTCACAGGAGAAGGACCATGTGGTCATTAGGTCATTAGGAGGCGCTGAACGTTACAATTCACTATCACTTTTGCGTCGGATTCGAAAATCTAGACTCACAGGAGACGGAAAATGTGGTGTCCGAGGCAGCGATATCCCCTTGGAGACAAGTCGGCTGGAGGCCGATGTATTGAATCTCGACGCAATTTGAGTGTTCCATCGTCATTAGAAGGCCCTGAACGTTACAATTAACTATCATTTTTGCGTCGGATACGAAAATCTAGACTCACAGGAGAACGACCATAAGGTGCCCGAGGCAGCAATAGACCCTTGGAGACAAGTCGGCTGGAGGACGATGTATTGAATCTCGACGGAATTTGAGAGTTCCATCGTCATTAGGCGGCCCTGAACGTTACAATTAACTATCATTTTGGCGTCGGATTCGTAAATCTAGACTTACAAGATAACGACCATAAAGTGCCCGAGGCAGCATTAGACCCTTGGAGACAAGTCGGCTGGAGGACGATGTATTGGATCGCGACGCAATTTGAGTGTTCCATCGTCATTAGGGTGCCCTGAATGTTACAATTAACTATCAGTTTTTCGTCGGATTCGAAAATCTAGACTCACAGCAGACGAACCATTTGGTGCCCGAGGCAGCAATATCCCCTTGGAGACAAATCGGCTGGAGGACGATGTATTGAATCCCGACGCAATTTGAGTCTTCTATCGTCATTAGGAGGCGCTGAACGTTACAATTCACTATCATTTTTGCGTCGGATTCGAAAATCTAGACTCACAGGAGAAGGATCAAATTGTGCCCGTGAGAGCAATATCCCCTTGGAGACAAGTCGGCTGGAGGACGATGTATTGGATCGCGACGCAATTTGAGTGTTCCATCGTCATTAGGAGGCCCTGAATGTTACAATTAACTATCATTTTTGCGTCGGATTCGAAAATCTAGACTCACAGGAGAAGGACCATGTGGTCATTAGGTCATTAGGAGGCGCTGAACGTTACAATTCACTATCATTTTTGCGTCGGATTCGAAAATCTAGACTCACAGGAGAAGGACCATGTGGTGCCCGAGGCAGCGATATCCCCTTGGAGACAAGTCGGCTGCAGGACGATGTATTGAATCTCGACGGAATTTGAGAGTTCCATCGTCATTAGGCGGCCCTGAACGTTACAATTAACTATCATTTTTGCGTCGGATCCGAAAATCTAGACTCACAGCAGAACGACCATAAGGTGCCCGAGGCAGCAATAGACCCTTGGCGACAAGTCGGCTGGAGGACGATGTATTGGATCGCGACGCAATTTGAGTCTTCTATCGTCATTAGGAGGCGCTTAACGTTACAATTCACTATCATTTTTGCGTCGGATTCGAAAATCTAGACTCACAGGAGAAGGACCATGTGGTGCCCGAGGCATCGATATCCCCTTGGAGACAAGTCGGCTGGAGGCCGATGTATTGAATCTCGACGCAATTTGAGTGTTCCATCGTCATTAGAAGGCCCTGAACGGTACAATTAACTATCATTTTTGCGTCGGATACGAAAATCTAGACTCACAGGAGAACGACCATAAGGTGCCCGAGGCAGCAATAGACCCTTGGAGACAAGTCGGCTGCAGGACGATGTATTGAATCTCGACGGAATTTGAGAGTTCCATCGTCATTAGGCGGCCCTGAACGTTACAATTAACTATCATTTTTGCGTCGGATCCGAAAATCTAGACTCACAGCAGAACGACCATAAGGTGCCCGAGGCAGCAATAGACCCTTGGCGACAAGTCGGCTGGAGGACGATGTATTGGATCGCGACGCAATTTGAGTCTTCTATCGTCATTAGGAGGCGCTGAACGTTACAATTCACTATCATTTTTGCGTCGGATTCGAAAATCTAGACTCACAGGAGAAGGACCATGTGGTGCCCGAGGCATCGATATCCCCTTGGAGACAAGTCGGCTGGAGTCCGATGTATTGAATCTCGACGCAATTTGAGTGTTCCATCGTCATTAGAAGGCCCTGAACGTTACAATTAACTATCATTTTTGCGTCGGATACGAAAATCTAGACACAAAGGAGAACGACCATAAGGTGCCCGAGGCAGCAATAGACCCCTGGAGACAAGTCGGCTGGAGGACGATGTATTAAATCTCGACGCAATTTGAGAGTTCCATCGTCATTAGGCGGCCCTGAACGTTACAATTAACTATCATTTTGGCGTCGGATTCGTAAATCTAGACTTACAAGAGAACGACCATAAAGGGCCCGAGGCAGCAATAGACCCTTGGAGACAAGTCGGCTGGGGGCCGATGTATTGAATCTCGACGCAATTTGAGTGTTCCATCGTCATTAGAAGGCCCTGAACGTTACAATTAACTATCATTATTGCGTCGGATACGAAAATCTAGACTCACAGGAGAACGACCATAAAGTGCCCGAGGCAGCATTAGACCCTTGGAGACAAGTCGGCTGGAGGACGATGTATTGGATCGCGACGCAATTTGAGTGTTCCATCGTCATTAGGAGGCCCTGAATGTTACAATTAACTATCAGTTTTTCGTCGGATTCGAAAATCTAGACTCACAGGAGAACGACCATAAGGTGCCCGAGGCAGCAATATCCCCTTGGAGACAAATCGGCTGGAGGACGATGTATTGAATCCCGACGCAATTTGAGTCTTCTATCGTCATTAGGAGGCGCTGAACGTTACAATTCACTATCATTTTTGCGTCGGATTCGAAAATCTAGACTCACAGGAGAAGGATCACATTGTGCCCGAGACAGCAATATCCCCTTGGAGACAAGTCGGCTGGAGGACGATGTATTGAATCTCGACGCAATTTGAGTGTCCCATCGTCATTAGGAGGCCCTAAACGTTACAATTAACTATCATTTTTGCGTCGGATTCGATAATCTAAACTCACAGGGGAACGACCATAAGGTGCCCGAGGCAGCAATAGACCGTTGGAGACAAGTCGGCTGGAGGCCGATGTATTGAATCTCGACGCAATTTGAGAGTTCCTTCGGCATTAGGAGGCCATGAACGTTACAATTAACTATCATTTTTGCGTCGGATTCGAAAATCTAGACTTACAAGAGAACGACCATAAGGTGTCCGAGGCAGCATTAGACCCTTGGAGACAAGTCGGCGGGAGGCCGATGTATTGAATCTCGACGCAATTTGAGTGTTCCATCGTCATTACAAGGCCCTGAACGTTACAATTAACTATCATTTTTGCGTCGGATTCGATAATCTAGACTCACAGGAGAACGACCATAAGGTGCCCGAGGCAGCTATAGACCCTTGGAGACAAGTCGGCTGGAGGCCGATGTATTGAATCTCGACGTAATTTGAGTGTTCCATCGGCATTAGGAGGCCCTGAACGTTATAATTAACTATCATTTTTGCGTCGGATTCGATAATCTAAACTCACAGGAGAACGACCATAAGGTGCCCGAGGCAGCAACAGACCCTTGGAGACAAGTCGGCTGGAGGCCGATGTATTGAATCTCGACGCAATTTGAGTGTTCCATCGTCATTACAAGGCCCTGAAAGTTACAATTAACTATCATTTTTGCGTCGGATTCGAAAATCTAGACTCACAGGAGAACGACCATAAGGTGCCCGAGGCAGCAATAGACCCTTTTAGACAAGTCGGCTGGGGCCGATGTATTGAATCTCGACACAATTTGAGTGTTCCATCGGCGTTAGGAGGCCCTAAACGTTACAATTAACTATCATTTTTGCGTCGGATTCGATAATCTAAACTCACAGGAGAACGACCATAAGGTGCCCGAGGCAGCAATAGACCCTTGGAGACAAGTCGGCTGGAGGCCGATGTATTGAATCTCAACGCAATTTGAGTGTTCCATCGTGATTACAAGGCCCTGAACGTTACAATTAAACTATCATTTTTGCGTCGGATTCGAAAATCTAGACTCACAGGAGAACGACCATAAGGTGCCCGAGGCAGCAACAGACCCTTGGAGACAAGTCTGCTGGAGGACGATGTATTGAATCTCGACGCAATTTGAGAGTTCCATCGTCATTAGGCGGCCCTGAACGTTACAATTAACTATCATTTTTGCGTCGGATTCGAAAATCTAGACTTACAAGAGAACGACCATAAAGTGCCCGTGGCAGCATTGGATCCTTGGAGACAAGTCGGCTGGAGGACGATGTATTGGATCGCGACGCAATTTGAGTGTTCCATCGTCATTAGGAGGCCCTGAATGTTACAATTAACTATCAGTTTTTCGTCGGATTCGAAAATCTGGACTCACAGCAGACGAACCATTTGGTGCCCGAGGCAGCAATATCCCCTTGGAGACAAATCGGCTGGAGGACGATGTATTGAATCTCGACGCAATTTGAGTCTTCTATCGTCTTTAGGAGGCGCTGAACGTTACAATTCACTATCATTTTTGCGTCGGATTCGAAAATCTAGACTCACAGGAGAAGGATCATATTGTGCCCGAGACAGCAATATCCCCTTGGAGACAAGTCGGCTGGAGGACGATGTATTGAATCTCGACGCAATTTGAGTGTCCTATCGTCCATAGGAGGCCCTAAACGTTACAAGTAACTATCATTTTTGCGTCGGATTCGATAATCTAAACTCACAGGGGAACGACCATAAGGTTCCCGAGGCAGCAATAGACCCTTGGAGACAGTCGGCTGGATGCCGATGTATGAATCTCGACACAATTTGAGTGTTCCATCGTCATTACAAGGCCCTGAACGTTACAATTAACTATCATTTTTGCGTCGGATTCGATAATCTAAACTCACAGGAGAACGACCATAAGGTGCCCGAGGCAGCAATAGACCCTTGGAGACAAGTCGGCTGGAGGCCGATGTATTGAATCTCGACGCAATTTGAGTGTTCCATCGTCATTACAAGGCCCTGAACGTTACAATTAACTATCATTTTTGCGTCGGATTCGAAAATCTAGACTCACAGGAGAACGACCATAAGGTGCCCGAGGCAGCAATAGACCCTTGGAGACAAGTCGGCTGGAGGACGATGTATTGAATCTCGACGCAATTTGAGAGTTCCATCGTCATAGCGGCCCTGAACGTTACAATTAACTATCATTTTTGCGTCGGATTCGAAAATCTAGACTTACAAGAGAACGACCATAAAGTGCCCGTGGCAGCATTGGATCCTTGGAGACAAGTCGGCTGGAGGACGATGTATTGGATCGCGACGCAATTTGAGTGTTCCATCGTCATTAGGAGGCCCTGAATGTTACAATTAACTATCAGTTTTTCGTCGGATTCGAAAATCTGGACTCACAGCAGACGAACCATTTGGTGCCCGAGGCAGCAATATCCCCTTGGAGACAAATCGGCTGGAGGACGATGTATTGAATCTCGACGCAATTTGAGTCTTCTATCGTCATTAGGAGGCGCAGAACGTTACAATTCACTATCATTTTTGCGTCGGATTCGAAAATCTAGACTCACAGGGAGAAGGATCATATTGTGCCCGAGACAGCAATATCCCCTTGGAGACAAGTCGGCTGGAGGACGATGTATTGAATCTCGACGCAATTTGAGTGTCCTATCGTCATTAGGAGGCCCTAAACGTACAAGTAACTATCATTTTTGCGTCGGATTCGATAATCTAAACTCAGAGGGGAACGACCATACGGTGCCCGAGGCCAGCTATTGGCCCTTGGAGACAAGTCGGTTGGAGGACGATGTATTGATCGCGACGCAAAATGAGTGTCCCATCGTCATTAGAAGGCCCTGAACGTTACAATTAACTATCATTTATGCGTCGGATTCGAAAATCTAGTCACAGGAGAAGTTCATACGGTGCTCGAGACAGCAATATCCCCTTGGAGACAAGTCGCTGGAGGCCGATGTATTGAATCTCGACGCAATTTGAGAGTTCCATCGGCATTAGGAGGCCATGAACGTTACAATTAACTATCATTTTTGCGTCGGATTCGAAAATCTAGACTTACAAGAGAAGGACCATAAGGTGCCCGAGGCAGCATTAGACCCCTTGGAGACAAGTCGGCTGAGGACGATGTATTGAATCTCGACGCAATTTGAGAGATCTATCGTCATCAGGAGGCGCTGAACGTTACTATTAACTATCATTTTTGCGTCGGATTCGAAAATCTAGACTCACAGGAGAAGGATCATATGGTGCCCGAGGCAGCAACAGACCCTTGGAGACAAGTCGGCTGGAGGCCGATGTAATGAATATCGACGCAATTTGAGTGTTCCATCGTCATTAGGAGGCCCTAAACGTTTACAATTAACTATCATTTTTGCGTCGGATTCGATAATCTAAACTCACAGGAGAACGACCATAAGGTGCCCGAGGCAGCATTAGACCCTTGGAGACAAGTCGGCTGGAGGACGATGTTTTGAATCTCGACGCAATTTGAGTGTCCCATCGTCATTACAAGGCCCTAAACGTTGCAATTAACTATCATTTTTGCGTCGGATTCGAAAATCTAGACTCACAGGAGAACGACCATAAGGTGCCCGAGGCAGCAATAGACCCTTGGAGACAAGTCGGCTGGTGGCCGATGTATTGAATCTCGACGCAATTTGAGTGTTCCATCGGCATTAGGAGGCCCTGAACGTTACAATTAACTATCATTTTTGCGTCGGATTCGAAAATCTAGACTCACAGGAGAACGACCATAAGTTGCCCGAGGCAGCTATAGACCCTTGGAGACAAGTCGGCTGGAGGCCGATGTATTGAATCTCGACGCAATTTGAGTGTTCCATCGGCATTAGGTGGCCCTGAACGTTATAATTAACTATCATTTTTGCGTCGGATTCGATAATCTAAACTCACAGGAGAACGACCATAAGGTGCCCGAGGCAGCAATAGACCCTTGGAGACAAGTCGGCTGGAGGCCGATGTATTGAATCTCAACGCAATTTGAGTGTTCCATCGTCATTACAAGGCCCTGAACGTTACAATTAACTATCATTTTTGCGTCGGATTCGAAAATCTAGACTCACAGGAGAACGACCATAAGGTGCCCGAGGCAGCAATAGACCCTTGGAGACAAGTCGGCTGGAGGACGATGTATTGAATCTCGACGCAATTTGAGAGTTCCATCGTCATTAGGCGGCCCCTGAACGTTACAATTAACTATCATTTTTGCGTCGGATTCGAAAATCTAGACTTACAAGAGAACGACCATAAAGTGCCCGTGGCAGCATTGGATCCTTGGAGACAAGTCGGCTGGAGGACGATGTAATGGATCGCGACGCAATTTGAGTGTTCCATCGTCATTAGGAGGCCCTGAATGTTACAATTAACTATCAGTTTTTCGTCGGATTCGAAAATCTGGACTCACAGCAGATGAACCATTTGGTGCCCGAGGCAGCAATATCCCTTGGAGACAAATCGGCTGGAGGACGATGTATTGAATCTCGACGCAATTTGAGTCTTCTATCGTTCATTAGGAGGCGCTGAACGTTACAATTCACTATCATTTTGCGTCGGATTCGAAAATCTAGACTCACAGGAGAAGGATCATATTGTGCCCGAGACAGCAATATCCCCTTGGAGACAAGTCGGCTGGAGGACGATGTATTGAATCTCGACGCAATTTGAGTGTCCTATCGTCATTAGGAGGCCCTAAACGTTACAAGTAACTATCATTTTTGCGTCGGATTCGATAATCTAAACTCACAGGGGAACGACCATAAGGTTCCCGAGGCAGCAATAGACCCTTGGAGACAAGTCGGCTGGAGGCCGATGTATTGAATCTCGACACAATTTGAGTGTTCCATCGTCATTACAAGGCCCTGAACGTTACAATTAACTATCATTTTTGCGTCGGATTCGATAATCTAAACTCACAGGAGAACGACCATAAGGTGCCCGAGGCAGCAATAGACCTTTGGAGACAAGTCGGCTGGAGGCCGATGTATTGAATCTCGACGCAATTTGAGTGTTCCATCGTCATTACAAGGCCCTGAACGTTACAATTAACTATCATTTTTGCGTCGGATTCGAAAATCTAGACTCACAGGAGAACGACCATAAGGTGCCCGAGGCAGAAATAGACCCTTGGAGACAAGTCGGCTGGAGGACGATGTATTGAATCTCGACGCAATCTAGAGTTCCATCGGCATTAGGAGGCCCTGAACGTTACAATTAACTATCATTTTTGCGTCGGATTCGATAATCTAAACTCACAGGAGAACGACCATAAGGTGCCCGAGGCAGCAATAGACCCATGGAGACAAGTCGGCTGGAGGCCGATGTATTGAATCTCGACGCAATTTGAGTGTTCCATCGTCATTACAAGGCCCTGAACGTTACAATTAACTATCATTTTCTCGTCGGATTCGAAAATCTAGACTCACAGGAGAACGACCGTAAGGTGCCCGAGGCAGCAATATACCCTTGGAGACAAGTCGGCTGGAGGCCGATGTATTGAATCTCGACGCAATTTGAGTGTTCCATCGGCATTAGGAGGCCCTGAACGTTACAATTAACTATCATTTTTGCGTCGGATTCGATAATCTAAACTCACAGGAGAACGACCATAAGGTGCCCGAGGCAGCAATAGACCCTTGGAGACAAGTCGGCTGGAGGCCGATGTATTGAATCTCGACGCAATTTGAGTGTTCCATCGTCATTACAAGGCCCTGAACGTTACAATTAACTATCATTTTTGCGTCGGATTCGAAAATCTAGACTCACAGGTGTACGACCATAAGGTGCCCGAGGCAGCAATAGACCCTTGCAGACAAGTCGGCTGGAGGCCGATGTATTGAATCTCGACGCAATTTTTAGTGTTCCATCGGCATTAGGAGGCCCAGAACGTTACAATTAACTATCATTTTGCGTCGGGTTCGAAAATCTAGACTTACAAGAGAACGACCATAAGGTGCCCGAGGCAGCAATAGACCCTTGGAGACAAGTCGGCTGGAGGACGATGTAATTGAATCTCGACGCAATTTGAGAGTTCCAACCTCATTAGGCGGCCCTGAACGTTACAATTAACAATCATTTTTGCGTCGGATTCGAAAATCTAGACTTACAAGAAAACGACCATAAAGTGCCCGAGGCAGCTTTAGATCCTTGGAGACAAATCGGCTGGAGGCCGATGTATTGAATCTCGACGCAATTAGAGTGTTCCATCGGCGTTAGGAGGCCCTGAACGTTATAATTAACTATCATTTTTGCGTCGGATTCGATAATCTAAACTCACAGGAGAACGACCATAAGGTGCCCGAGGGCAGCAATAGACCTTGGAGAGAAGTCGGCTGGAGGCCGATGTATTGAATCTCGACGCAATTTGAGTTTTCCATCGTCATTACAAGGCCCTGAACGTTACAATTAACTATCATATTTGCGTCGGATTCGAAAATCTAGACTCACAGGAGAACGACCATAAGGTGCCCGAGGCAGCAATAGACCCTTGGAGACAAGTCGGCTGGAGGCCGGTGTATTGAATCTCGACGCAATTTGAGAGTTCCATCGGCATTAGGAGGCCCTGAACGTTACAATTAACTATCTTTTTTGCGTCGGGTTCGAAAATCTAGACTCACAGGAGAACGACCATAAGGTGCCCGAGGCAGCAATAGACCCTTGGAGACAAGTCGGCTGGAGGGCGATGTATTTAATCTCGACGCAATTTGAGAGTTCCATCGTCATTAGGCGGCCCTGAACGTTACAATTAACTATCACTTTTGCGTCGGATTCGAAAATCTAGACCTACAAGAGAACGACCATAAAGTGCCCGTGGCAGCATTGGATCCTTGGAGACAAGTCGGCTGGAGGACGATGTATTGGATCGCGACGCAATTTGAGTGTTCCATCGTCATTAGGAGGCCCTGAATGTTACAATTAACTATCAGTTTTTCGTCGGATTCGAAAATCTGGATTCACAGCAGACGAACCATTTGGTGCCCGAGGCAGCAATATCCCCTTGAGACAAATCGGCTGGAGGACGATGTATTGAATCCCGACGCAATTTGAGTCTTCTATCGTCATTAGGAGGCGCTGAACGTTCAATTCACTATCATTTTTGCGTCGGATTCGAAAATCTAGACTCGCAGGAGGAGGATCATATTGTGCCCGAGACAGCAATATCCCCTGGAGACAAGTCGGCTGGAGGACGATGTATTGAATCTCGACGCAATTTGAGTGTCCTATCGTCATTAGGAGGCCCTAAACGTTACAAGTAACTATCATTTTTGCGTCGGATTCGATAATCTAAACTCACAGGGGAACGACCATACGGTGCCCGAGGCAGCTATTGACCCTTGGAGACAAGTCGGTTGGAGGACGATGTATTGGATCGCGACGCAAAATGAGTGTCCCATCGTCATTAGAAGGCCCTGAACGTTACAATTAACTATCATTTATGCGTCGGATTCGAAAATCTACTCACAGGAGAAGTTCATACGGTGCTCAAGACAGCAATATCCCCTTGGAGACAAGTCCGCTGGAGGCCGATGTATTGAATCTCAACGCAATTTGAGAGTTCCATCGGCATTAGGAGGCCAATGAACATTACAATTAACTATCATTTTTGCGTAGGATACGAAAATCTAGACTTACAAGAGAACGACCATAAGGTGCCCGAGGCAGCATTAGACCCTTGGAGACAAGTCGGCTGGAGGACGATGTATTGAATCTCGACGCAATTTGAGAGATCTATCGTCATCAGGAGGCGCTGAACGTTACTATTCACTATCATTTTTGCGTCGGATTCGAAATCTAGAGTCACAGGAGAAGGATCATATGGTGCCCGAGGCAGTAACAGACCCTTGGAGACAAGTCGGCTGGAGGCCGATGTATTGAATATCGACGAAATTTTAGTGTTCCATCGTCATTAGGAGGCCCTAAACGTTACAATTAACTATCAGTTTTGCGTCGGATTCGATAATCTAAACTCACAGGACAACGCCCAAGGCAGCATTAGACCCTTGGAGACAAGTCGGCTGGAGGACGATGTATTGAATCTCGACGCAATTTGAGTGTCCCATCGTCATTACAAGGCCCTAAACGTTCAATTAACTATCATTTTTGCGTTGGATTCGATAATCTAAACTCACAGGAGAACGACCATAAGGTGCCCGAGGCAGCATCACCCTTGGAGACAAGTCGGCGGGAGGCCGATGTATTGAATCTCGACGCAATTTGAGTGTTCCATCGTCATTACATGGCCCTGAACGTTACAATTAACTATCATTTTTGCGTCGGATTCGAAAATCTAGACTCACAGGAGAAAGATCATATTGTGCCCGAGACAGCAATATCGCCTTGGAGACAAGTCGGCTAGAGGACGATGCATTGAATCTCGACGCAATTTGAGTGTCCCATCGTCATTAGGAGGCCCTAAACGTTACAATTAACTATCATTTTTGCGTCGGATTCGATAATCTAAACTCACAGGAGAACGACCATAAGCTGCCCGGGGCAGCAACAGACCCTTGGAGACAAGTCGGTTGGAGGACGATGTATTGAATCTCGACGCAATTTGAGTAATCCATCGTCATTACAAGGCCCTGAACGTTACAATTAACTATCATTTTTGCGTCGGATTCGAAAATCTAGACTCACAGGAGAACGACCATAAGGTGCCCGAGGCAGCAATAGACCCTTGGACACAAGTCGGCTGGAGGCCGATGTATTGAATCTCGACACAATTTGAGTCTTTCATCGGCATTAGGGGGCCCTGAACGTTATAATTAACTATCATTTTTGCGTCGGATTCGATAATCTAAACTCACAGGAGAACGACCATAAGGTGCCCGAGGCAGCAATAGACCCTTGGAGACAAGTCGGCTGGAGGCCGATGTATAGAATCTCGACGCAATTTGAGTGTTCCATCGTCATTACAAGGCCCTGAACGTTACAATTAACTATCATTTTTGCGTCGGATTCGAAAATCTAGACTCACAGGAGATCGACCATAAGGTGCCCGAGGCAGCAATAGACCCTTGCAGACAAGTCGGTTGGAGGCCGATGTATTGAATCTCGACGCAATTTGAGTGTTCCATCGGCATTAGGAGGCCCTGAACGTTACAATTAACTATCATTTTTGCGTCGGGTTCGAAAATCTAGACTCACAGGAGAACGACCATAAGGTGCCCGAGGCAGCAATAGACCCTTGGAGACAAGTCGGCTGGAGGACGATGTATTGAATGTCGACGCAATTTGAGAGTTCCAACGTCATTAGGCGGCCCTGAACGTTACAATTAACTATCATTTTTGCGTCGGATTCGAAAATCTAGACTTACAAGAGAACGACCATAAAGTGCCCGAGGCAGCATTAGATCCTTGGAGACAAGTCGGCTGGAGGACGATGTATTGGATCGCGACGCAATTTGAGTGTTCCATCGTCATTAGGAGGCCCTGAATGTTACAATTAACTATCAGTTTTTCGTCGGATTCGAAAATCTAGACTCACAGGAGAACGACCATAAGGTGCCCGAGGCAGCATCACCCTTGGAGACAAGTCGGCGGGAGGCCGATGTATTGAATCTCGACGCAATTAGAGTGTTCCATCGTCATTACATGGCCCTGAACGTTACAATTAACTATCATTTTTGCGTCGGATTCGAAAATCTAGACTCACAGGAGAAGGATCATATGGTGCCCGAGGCAGCAACAGACCCTTGGAGACAAGTCGGCTGGAGGCCGATGTATTGAATATCGACGCAATTTGAGTGTTCCATCGTCATTAGGAGGCCCTAAACGTTACAATTAACTATCATTTTTGCGTCGGATTCGATAATCTAAACTCACTGGAAAACGACCATAAGGTGCCCGAGGCAGCATTAAACCCTTGGAGACAAGTCGGCTGGAGGACGATGTATTGAATCTCGACGCAATTTGGGTGTCCCATCGTCATTACAAGGCCCTAAACGTTACAATTAACTATCATTTTTGCGTCGGATTCGATAATCTAAACTCACAGGAGAACGACCATAAGGTGCCCGAGGCAGCATCACCCTTGGAGACAAGTCGGCGTGAGACCGATGTGTTGAATCTCGACGCAATTTGAGTGTTCCATCGTCATTACAAGGCCCTAAACTTTTCAATTAACTATCATTTTTGCGTCGGATTCGAAAATCTAGACTCACAGGAGAACGACCATAAGGTGCCCGAGGCAGCACTAGACCCTTGCAGACAAGTCGGTTGGAGGCCGATGTATTGAATCTCGACGCAATTTGAGTGTTCCATCGGCATTAGGAGGCCCTGAACGTTACTATTAACTATCATTTTTGCGTCGGGTTCGAAAATCTAGACTCACAGGAGAACGACCATAAGGTGCCCGAGGCAGCAATAGACCCTTGGAGACAAGTCGGATGGAGGCCGATGTATTGAATCTTGACGCAATTTGAGTGTTCCATCGGCATTAGGAGGCCCTGAACGTTACAATTAACTATCATTTTTGCGTCGGATTCGATAATCTAAATTCACAGGAGAACGACCATAAGGTGCCCGAGGCAGGAATAGACCCATGGAGACAAGTCGGCTGGAGGCCGATGTATTGAATCTCGACGCAATTTGAGTGTTCCATCGTCATTACAAGGCCCTGAACGTTACAATCAACTATCATTTTTGCGTCGGATTCGAAAATCTAGACTCACAGGAGAACGACCATAAGGTGCCCGAGGCAGCAATATACCCTTGGAGACAAGTCGGCTGGAGGCCGATGTATTGAATCTCGAAGCAATTTGAGTGTTCCATCGGCATTAGGAGGCCCTGAACGTTACAATTAACTATCATTTTTGCGTCGGATTCGATAATCTTAACTCACAGGAGAACGACCATAAGGTGCCCGAGGCAGCAATAGACCCATGGAGACAAGTCGGCTGGAGGCCGATGTATTGAATCTCGACGCAATTTGAGTGTTCCATCGTCATTACAAGGTCCTGAACGTTACAATTAACTATCATTTTTGCGTCGGATTCGAAAATCTAGACTCACAGGAGAACGACCGTAAGGTGCCCGAGGCAGCAATATACCCTTGGAGACAAGTCGGGTGGAGGCCGATGTATTGAATCTCGACGCAATTTGAATGTTCCATCGGCATTAGGAGGCCCTGAACGTTACAATTAACTAACATTTTTGCGTCGGATTCGAAAATCTAGACTCACAGGAGAACGACCATAAGCTGCCCGAGGCAGCAACAGACCCTTGGAGACAAGTCGGCTGGAGGACGATGTATTGAATCTCGACGCAATTTGAGTGTTCCATCGTCATTACAAGGCCCTGAACGTTACAATTAACTATCATTTTTGCGTCGGATTCGAAAATCTAGACTCACAGGAGAACGACCATAAGGTGCCCGAGGCAGCAATAGACCCTTGGAGACAAGTCGGCTGCAGGACGATGTATTGGAACGCGACGCAATTTGAGTCTTCTATCGTCATTAGGAGGCGCTGAACGTTACAATTCACTATCATTTTTGCGTCGGATTCGAAAATCTAGACTCACAGGAGAAGGACCATGTGGTGACCGAGGCAGCGATATCCCCTTGGAGACAAGACGGCTGGAGGACGATGTATTGAATCTCGACGCAATTTGAGAGTTCCAACGTCATTAGGCGGCCCTGAACGTTACAATTAACTATCATTTTTGCGTCGGATTCGAAAATCTAGACTTACAAGAGAACGACCATAAAGTGCCCGAGGCAGCATTAGATCCTTGGAGACAAGTCGGCTGGAGGACGATGTATTGGATCGCGACGCAATTTGAGTGTTACATCGTCATTAGGAGGCCCTGAATGTTACAATTAACTATCAGTTTTTCGTCGGATTCGAAAATCTACACTCACAGGAGAACGACCATAAGGTGCCCGAGGCAGCATCACCCTTGAAGACAAGTCGGCGGGAGGCTGATGTATTGAATCTCGACGCAATTTGAGTGTTCCATCGTCATTACATGGCCCTGAACGTTACAATTAACTATCATTTTTGCGTCGGATTCGATAATCTAAACTCACAGGAGAACGAACATAAGGTGCCCGAGGCAGCAATAGACCCATGGAGACAAGTCGGCTGGAGGCCGATGTATTGAATCTCGACGCAATTTGAGTGTTCCATCGTCATTACAAGGCCCTGAACGTTACAATTAACTATCATTTTTGCGTCGGATTCGAAAATCTAGACTCACAGGAGAACGACTATAAGGTGCCCGAGGCAGCAATAGACCCTTGGAGACAAGTCGGCTGGAGGACGATGAATTGGATCGCGACGCAAATTGAGTCTTCTATCGTCATTAGGAGGCGCTGAACGTTACAATTCACTATCATTTTTGCGTCGGATTCGAAAAACTAGACTCACAGGAGAAGGACCATGTGGTGCCCGAGGCAGCGATATCCCCTTGGAGACAAGTCGGCTGGTGGCCGATGTATTGAATCTCGACGCAATTTGAGTGTTCCATCGTCATTACAAGGCCCTGAACGTTACAATTAACTATCATTTTTGCGTCGGATTCGATAATCTAAACTCACAGGAGAACGACCATAAGGTGCCCGAGGCAGCAATAGACCCTTGGAGACAAGTCGGCTGGAGGCCGATGTATTGAATCTCGACGCAATTTGAGTGTTCCATCGTCATTACAAGGCCCTGAACGTTACAATTAACTATCATTTTTGCGTCGGATTCGAAAATCTAGACTCACAGGAGAACGACCATAAGGTGCCCGAGGCAGCAATAGACCCTTGCAGACAAGTCGGCTGGAGGCCGATGTATTGAATCTCGACGCAATTTGAGTGTTCCATCGGCATTAGGAGGCCCTGAACGTTACCATTAACTATCATTTTTGCGTCGGGTTCGAAAATCTAGACTCACAGGAGAACGACCATAAGGTGCCCGAGGCAGCAATAGACCCTTGGAGACAAGTCGGCTGGAGGACGATGTATTGAATCTCGACGCAATTTGAGAGTTCCAACGTCATTAGGCGGCCCTGAACGTTACAATTAACTATCATTTTTGCGTCGGATTCGAAAATCTAGACTCACAGGAGAACGACCATAAGCTGCCCGAGGCAGCTACAGACCCTTGGAAACAAGTCGGCTGGAGGACGCTGTATTGAATCTCGACGCAATTTGAGTGTTCCATCGTCATTACAATGCCCTGAACGTTACAATTGAATATCATTTTTGCGTCGGATTCGAAAATCTAGACTTACAGGAGAACGACTATAAGGTGCCCGAGGCAGCAATAGACCCTTGGAGACAAGTCGGCTGGAGGACGATGAATTAGATCGCGACGCAATTTGAGTCTTCTATCGTCATTAGGAGGCGCTGAACGTTACAATTCACTATCATTTTTGCGTCGGATTCGAAAAACTAGACTCACAGGAGAAGGACCATGTGGTGCCCGAGGCAGCGATATCCCCTTGGAGACAAGTCGGCTGGTGGCCGATGTATTGAATCTCGACGCAATTTGAGTGTTCCATCGTCATTACAAGGCCCTGAACGTTACAATTAACTATCATTTTTGCGTCGGATTCGATAATCTAAACTCACAGGAGAACGACCATAAGGTGCCCGAGGCAGCAATAGACCCTTGGAGACAAGTCGGCTGGAGGCCGATGTATTGAATCTCGACGCAATTTGAGTGTTCCATCGTCATTACAAGGCCCTGAACGTTACAATTAACTATCATTTTTGCGTCGGATTCGAAAATCTAGACTCACAGGAGAACGACCATAAGGTGCCCGAGGCAGCAATAGACCCTTGCAGACAAGTCGGCTGGAGGCCGATGTATTGAATCTCGACGCCATTTGAGTGTTCCATCGGCATTAGGAGGCCCTGAACGTTACCATTAACTATCATTTTTGCGTCGGATTCGAAAATCTAGACTCACAGGAGAACGACCATAAGCTGCCCGAGGCAGCAACAGACCCTTGGAGACAAGTCGGCTGGAGGACGATGTATTGAATCTCGACGCAATTTGAGTGTTCCATCGTCATTACAAGGCCCTGAACGTTACAATTAACTATCATTTTTGCGTCGGATTCGAAAATCTAGACTCACAGGAGAACGACCATAAGGTGCCCGAGGCGGCAATAGACCCTTGGAGACAAGTCGGCTGCAGGACGATGTATTGGAACGCGACGCAATTTGAGTCTTCTATCGTCATTAGGAGGCGCTGAACGTTACAATTCACTATCATTTTTGCGTCGGATTCGATAATCTTAACTCACAGGAGAACGACCATAAGGTGCCCGAGGCAGCAATAGACCCATGGAGACAAGTCGGCTGGAGGCCGATGTATTGAATCTCGACGCAATTTGAGTGTTCCATCGTCATTACAAGGCCCTGATCGTTACAATTAACTATCATTTTTGCGTCGGATTCGAAAATCTAGACTCACAGGAGAACGACCATAAGGTGCCCGAGGCAGCAATATACCCTTGGAGACAAGTCGGGTGGAGGCCGATGTATTGAATCTCGACGCAATTTGAATGTTCCATCGGCATTAGGAGGCCCTGAACGTTACAATTAACTAACATTTTTGCGTCGGATTCGAAAATCTAGACTCACAGGAGAACGACCATAAGCTGCCCGAGGCAGCAACAGACCCTTGGAGACAAGTCGGCTGGAGGACGATGTATTGAATCTCGACGCAATTTGAGTGTTCCATCGTCATTACAAGGCCCTGAACGTTACAATTAACTATCATTTTTGCGTCGGATTCGAAAATCTAGACTCACAGGAGAACGACCATAAGGTGCCCGAGGCAGCAATAGACCCTTGGAGACAAGTCGGCTGCAGGACGATGTATTGGAACGCGACGCAATTTGAGTCTTCTATCGTCATTAGGAGGCGCTGAACGTTACAATTCACTATCATTTTTGCGTCGGATTCGAAAATCTAGACTCACAGGAGAAGGACCATGTGGTGACCGAGGCAGCGATATCCCCTTGGAGACAAGACGGCTGGAGGACGATGTATTGAATCTCGACGCAATTTGAGAGTTCCAACGTCATTAGGCGGCCCTGAACGTTACAATTAACTATCATTTTTGCGTCGGATTCGAAAATCTAGACTTACAAGAGAACGACCATAAAGTGCCCGAGGCAGCATTAGATCCTTGGAGACAAGTCGGCTGGAGGACGATGTATTGGATCGCGACGCAATTTGAGTGTTACATCGTCATTAGGAGGCCCTGAATGTTACAATTAACTATCAGTTTTTCGTCGGATTCGAAAATCTACACTCACAGGAGAACGACCATAAGGTGCCCGAGGCAGCATCACCCTTGAAGACAAGTCGGCGGGAGGCTGATGTATTGAATCTCGACGCAATTTGAGTGTTCCATCGTCATTACATGGCCCTGAACGTTACAATTAACTATCATTTTTGCGTCGGATTCGATAATCTAAACTCACAGGAGAACGAACATAAGGTGCCCGAGGCAGCAATAGACCCATGGAGACAAGTCGGCTGGAGGCCGATGTATTGAATCTCGACGCAATTTGAGTGTTCCATCGTCATTACAAGGCCCTGAACGTTACAATTAACTATCATTTTTGCGTCGGATTCGAAAATCTAGACTCACAGGAGAACGACTATAAGGTGCCCGAGGCAGCAATAGACCCTTGGAGACAAGTCGGCTGGAGGACGATGAATTGGATCGCGACGCAAATTGAGTCTTCTATCGTCATTAGGAGGCGCTGAACGTTACAATTCACTATCATTTTTGCGTCGGATTCGAAAAACTAGACTCACAGGAGAAGGACCATGTGGTGCCCGAGGCAGCGATATCCCCTTGGAGACAAGTCGGCTGGTGGCCGATGTATTGAATCTCGACGCAATTTGAGTGTTCCATCGTCATTACAAGGCCCTGAACGTTACAATTAACTATCATTTTTGCGTCGGATTCGATAATCTAAACTCACAGGAGAACGACCATAAGGTGCCCGAGGCAGCAATAGACCCTTGGAGACAAGTCGGCTGGAGGCCGATGTATTGAATCTCGACGCAATTTGAGTGTTCCATCGTCATTACAAGGCCCTGAACGTTACAATTAACTATCATTTTTGCGTCGGATTCGAAAATCTAGACTCACAGGAGAACGACCATAAGGTGCCCGAGGCAGCAATAGACCCTTGCAGACAAGTCGGCTGGAGGCCGATGTATTGAATCTCGACGCAATTTGAGTGTTCCATCGGCATTAGGAGGCCCTGAACGTTACCATTAACTATCATTTTTGCGTCGGGTTCGAAAATCTAGACTCACAGGAGAACGACCATAAGGTGCCCGAGGCAGCAATAGACCCTTGGAGACAAGTCGGCTGGAGGACGATGTATTGAATCTCGACGCAATTTGAGAGTTCCAACGTCATTAGGCGGCCCTGAACGTTACAATTAACTATCATTTTTGCGTCGGATTCGAAAATCTAGACTCACAGGAGAACGACCATAAGCTGCCCGAGGCAGCTACAGACCCTTGGAAACAAGTCGGCTGGAGGACGCTGTATTGAATCTCGACGCAATTTGAGTGTTCCATCGTCATTACAATGCCCTGAACGTTACAATTGAATATCATTTTTGCGTCGGATTCGAAAATCTAGACTTACAGGAGAACGACTATAAGGTGCCCGAGGCAGCAATAGACCCTTGGAGACAAGTCGGCTGGAGGACGATGAATTGGATCGCGACGCAATTTGAGTCTTCTATCGTCATTAGGAGGCGCTGAACGTTACAATTCACTATCATTTTTGCGTCGGATTCGAAAAACTAGACTCACAGGAGAAGGACCATGTGGTGCCCGAGGCAGCGATATCCCCTTGGAGACAAGTCGGCTGGTGGCCGATGTATTGAATCTCGACGCAATTTGAGTGTTCCATCGTCATTACAAGGCCCTGAACGTTACAATTAACTATCATTTTTGCGTCGGATTCGATAATCTAAACTCACAGGAGAACGACCATAAGGTGCCCGAGGCAGCAATAGACCCTTGGAGACAAGTCGGCTGGAGGCCGATGTATTGAATCTCGACGCAATTTGAGTGTTCCATCGTCATTACAAGGCCCTGAACGTTACAATTAACTATCATTTTTGCGTCGGATTCGAAAATCTAGACTCACAGGAGAACGACCATAAGGTGCCCGAGGCAGCAATAGACCCTTGCAGACAAGTCGGCTGGAGGCCGATGTATTGAATCTCGACGCAATTTGAGTGTTCCATCGGCATTAGGAGGCCCTGAACGTTACCATTAACTATCATTTTTGCGTCGGATTCGAAAATCTAGACTCACAGGAGAACGACCATAAGCTGCCCGAGGCAGCAACAGACCCTTGGAGACAAGTCGGCTGGAGGACGATGTATTGAATCTCGACGCAATTTGAGTGTTCCATCGTCATTACAAGGCCCTGAACGTTACAATTAACTATCATTTTTGCGTCGGATTCGAAAATCTAGACTCACAGGAGAACGACCATAAGGTGCCCGAGGCAGCAATAGACCCTTGGAGACAAGTCGGCTGCAGGACGATGTATTGGAACGCGACGCAATTTGAGTCTTCTATCGTCATTAGGAGGCGCTGAACGTTACAATTCACTATCATTTTTGCGTCGGATTCGAAAATCTAGACTCACAGGAGAAGGACCATGTGGTGACCGAGGCAGCGATATCCCCTTGGAGACAAGACGGCTGGAGGACGATGTATTGGATCGCGACGCAATTTGAGTGTTACATCGTCATTAGGAGGCCCTGAATGTTACAATTAACTATCAGTTTTTCGTCGGATTCGAAAATCTACACTCACAGGAGAACGACCATAAGGTGCCCGAGGCAGCATCACCCTTGAAGACAAGTCGGCTGGAGGCTGATGTATTGAATCTCGACGCAATTTGAGTGTTCCATCGTCATTACATGGCCCTGAACGTTACAATTAACTATCATTTTTGCGTCGGATTCGATAATCTAAACTCACAGGAGAACGAACATAAGGTGCCCGAGGCAGCAATAGACCCATGGAGACAAGTCGGCTGGAGGCCGATGTATTGAATCTCGACGCAATTTGAGTGTTCCATCGTCATTACAAGGCCCTGAACGTTACAATTAACTATCATTTTTGCGTCGGATTCGAAAATCTAGACTCACAGGAGAACGACTATAAGGTGCCCGAGGCAGCAATAGACCCTTGGAGACAAGTCGGCTGGAGGAGGATGAATTGGATCGCGACGCAATTTGAGTCTTCTATCGTCATTAGGAGGCGCTGAACGTTACAATTCACTATCATTTTTGCGTCGGATTCGAAAAACTAGACTCACAGGAGAAGGACCATGTGGTGCCCGAGGCAGCAATATCCCCTTGGAGACAAGTCGGCTGGTGGCCGATGTATTGAATCTCGACGCAATTTGAGTGTTCCATCGTCATTACAAGGCCCTGAACGTTACAATTAACTATCATTTTTGCGTCGGATTCGATAATCTAAACTCACAGGAGAACGACCATAAGGTGCCCGAGGCAGCAATAGACCCTTGGAGACAAGTCGGCTGGAGGCCGATGTATTGAATCTCGACGCAATTTGAGTGTTCCATCGTCATTACAAGGCCCTGAACGTTACAATTAACTATCATTTTTGCGTCGGATTCGAAAATCTAGACTCACAGGAGAACGACCATAAGGTGCCCGAGGCAGCAATAGATCCTTGCAGACAAGTCGGCTGGAGGCCGATGTATTGAATCTCGACGCAATTTGAGTGTTCCATCGGTATTAGGAGGCCCTGAACGTTACCATTAACTATCATTTTTGCGTCGGGTTCGAAAATCTAGACTCACAGGAGAACGACCATAAGGTGCCCAAGGCAGCAATAGACCCTTGGAGACAAGTCGGCTTGAGGACGATGTATTGAATCTCGACGCAATTTGAGAGTTCCAACGTCATTAGGCGGCCCTGAACGTTACAATTAACTATCTTTTTTGCGTCGGATTCGAAAATCTAGACTCACAGGAGAACGACCATAAGCTGCCCGAGGCAGCTACAGACCCTTGGAAACAAGTCGGCTGGAGGACGCTGTATTGAATCTCGACGCAATTTGAGTGTTCCATCGTCATTACAATGCCCTGAACGTTACAATTTAATATCATTTTTGCGTCGGATTCGAAAATCTAGACTCACAGGAGAACGACTATAAGGTGCCCGAGGCAGCAATAGACCCTTGGAGACAAGTCGGCTGGAGGACGATGAATTGGATCGCGACGCAATTTGAGTCTTCTATCGTCATTAGGAGGCGCTGAACGTTACAATTCACTATCATTTTTGCGTCGGATTCGAAAAACTAGACTCACAGGAGATGGACCACGTGGTGCCCGAGGCAGCGATATCCCCTTGGAGACAAGTCGGCTGGTGGCCGATGTATTGAATCTCGACGCAATTTGAGTGTTCCATCGTCATTACAAGGCCCTGAACGTTACAATTAACTATCATTTTTGCGTCGGATTCGATAATCTAAACTCACAGGAGAACGACCATAAGGTGCCCGAGGCAGCAATAGACCCTTGGAGACAAGTCGGCTGGAGGCCGATGTATTTTATCTCGACGCAATTTGAGTGTTCCATCGTCATTACAAGGCCCTGAACGTTACAATTAACTATCATTTTTGCGTCGGATTCGAAAATCTAGACTCACAGGAGAACGACCATAAGGTGCCCGAGGCAGCAATAGACCCTTGCAGACAAGTCGGCTGGAGGCCGATGTATTGAATCTCGACGCAATTTGAGTGTTCCATCGGCATTAGGAGGCCCTGAACGTTACCATTAACTATCATTTTTGCGTCGGGTTCGAAAATCTAGACTCACAGGAGAACGACCATAAGGTGCCCGAGGCAGCAATAGACCCTTGGAGACAAGTCGGCTGGAGGACGATGTATTGAATCTCGACGCAATTTGAGAGTTCCAACGTCATTAGGCGGCCCTGAACGTTACAATTAACTATCATTTTTGCGTCGGATTCGAAAATCTAGACTTACAAGAGAACGACCATAAAGTGCCCGAGGCAGCATTACATCCTTGGAGACAAGTCGGCTGGAGGACGATGTATTGGATCGCGACGCAATTTGAGTGTTCCATCGTCATTAGGAGGCCCTGAATGTTACAATTAACTATCAGTTTTTCGTCGGATTCGAAAATCTAGACTCACAGGAGAACGACCATAAGGTGCCCGAGGCAGCATCACCCTTGGAGACAAGTCGGCGGGAGGCCGATGTATTGAATCTCGACGCAATTTGAGTGTTCCATCGTCATTACATGGCCCTGAAAGTTACAATCAACTATCATTTTTGCGTCGGATTCGAAAATCTACACTCACAGGAGAACGACCATAAGGTGCCCGAGGCAGCAATATACCCTTGGAGACAAGTCGGCTGGAGGCCGATGTATTGAATCTCGACGCAATTTGAGTGTTCCATCGGCATTAGGAGGCCCTGAACGTTACAATTAACTATCATTTTTGCGTCGGATTCGATAATCTAAACTCACAGGAGAACGACCATAAGGTGCCCGAGGCAGCAATAGACCCATGGAGACAAGTCGGCTGGAGTCCGATGTATTGAATCTCGACGCAATCTGAGTGTTCCATCGTCATTACAAGGCCCTGAACGTTACAATTAACTATCATTTTTGCGTCGGATTCGAAAATGTAGACTCACAGGAGAACGTCCATAAGCTGCCCGAGGCAGCAACAGACCCTTGGAGACAAGTCGGCTGGAGGACGATGTATTGAATCTCGACGCAATTTGAGTGTTCCATCGTCATTACAAGGCCCTGAACGTTACAATTAACTATCATTTTTGCGTCGGATTCGAAAATCTAGACTCACAGGAGAACGACCATAAGGTGCCCGAGGCAGCATTAGACCCTTGGAGACAAGTCGGCTGCAGGACGATGTATTGGATCGCGACGCAATTTGAGTCTTCTATCGTCATTAGGAGGCGCTGAACGTTACAATTCACTATCATTTTTGCGTCGGATTCGAAAATCTAGACTCACTGGAGAAGGACCATGTGGTGCCCGAGGCAGCGATATCCCCTTGGAGACAAGACGGCTGGAGGCCGATGTATTGAATCTCGACGCAATTTGAGTGTTCCATCGGCATTAGGAGGCCCTGAACGTTACAATTAACTATCATTTTTGCGTCGGGTTCGAAAATCTAGACTCACAGGAGAACGACCATAAGGTGCCCAAGGCAGCATCACCCTTGGAGACAAGTCGGCTGGAGGCCGAAGTATTGAATCTCGACGCAATTTGAGTGTTCCATCGTCATTCCAAGGCCCTGAACGTTACAATTAACTATCATTTTTCGTCGGATTAGAAAATCTAGACTCACAGGAGGACGACCATAAGGTGCCCGAGGCAGCAATATACCCTTGGAGACAAGTCGGCTGGAGGCCGATGTATTGAATCTCGACGCAATTTGAGTGTTCCATCGTCATTACATGGCCCTGAACGTTACAATTAACTATCATTTTTGCGTCGGATTCGATAATCTAAACTCACAGGAGAACGACCATAAGGTGCCCGAGGCAGCAATAGACCCATGGAGACAAGTCGGCTGGAGGCCGATGTATTGAATCTCGACGCAATTTGAGTGTTCCATCGTCGTTACAAGGCCCTGAACGTTACAATTAACTATCATTTTTGCGTCGGATTCGAAAATCTAGACTCACAGGAGAACGACCATAAGGTGCCCGAGGCAGCAATATACCCTTGGAGACAAGTCGGCTGGAGGCCGATGTATTGAATCTCGACGCAATTTCAGTGTTCCATCGGCATTAGGAGGCCCTGAACGTTACAATTAACTATCATTTTTGCGTCGGATTCGAAAATCTAGACTTACAGGAGAACGACCATAAGCTGCCCGAGGCAGCTACAGACCCTTGGAGACAAGTCGGCTGGAGGACGATGTATTGAATCTCGACGCAATTTGAGTGTTCCATCGTCATTAAAAGGCCCAGAACGTTACAATTAACTATCATTTTTGCGTCGGATTCGAAAATCTAGACTCACAGGAGAACGACCATAAGGTGCCCGAGGCAGCAATAGACCCTTGGAGACAAGTCGGCTGGAGGACGATGTATTGGACCGCGACGCAATTTGAGTCTTCTATCGTCATAAGGAGGCGCTGAACGTTACAATTCACTATCATTTTTGCGTCGGATTCGAAAATCTAGACTCACAGGAGAAGGACCATGTGGTGCCCGAGGCATCGATATCCCCTTGGAGACAAGTCGGCTGGAGGCCGATGTATTGAATCTCGACGCAATTTGAGTGTTCCATCGTCATTACAAGGCCCTGAACGTTACAATTAACATTCATTTTTGCGTCGGATTCGAAAATCTAGACTCCCAGGAGGACGACCATAAGGCGCCCGAGGCAGCAATAGACCCTTGGAGACAAGTCGGCTGGAGGACGATGTATTGAATCTCGACGCAATTTGAGAGTTCCAACGTCATTAGGCGGCCCTGAACGTTACAATTAACTATCATTTTTGCGTCGGATTCGAAAATCTAGACTTACAGGAGAACGACCATAAAGTGCCCGAGGCAGCATTAGATCCTTGGAGACAAGTCGGCTGGAGGACGATGTATTGGATCGCGACGCAATTTGAGTGTTCCATCGTCATTAGGAGGCCCTGAATGTTACAATTAACTATCAGTTTTTCGTCGGATTCGAAAATCTAGACTCACAGGAGAACGACCATAAGGTGCCCGAGGCAGCATCACACTTGGAGACAAGTCGGCGGGAGGCCGATGTATTGAATCTCGACGCAATTTGAGTGTTCCATCGTCATTACATGGCCCTGAAAGTTACAATCAACTATCATTTTTGCGTCGGATTCGAAAATCTAGACTCACAGGAGAACGACCATAAGGTGCCCGAGGCAGCAATATACCCTTGGAGACAAGTCGGCTGGAGGCCGATGTATTGAATCTCGACGCAATTTGAGTGTTCCATCGGCATTAGGAGGCCCTGAACGTTACAATTAACTATCATTTTTGCGTCGGATTCGATAATCTAAACTCACATTAGAACGACCATAAGGTGCCCGAGGCAGCAATAGACCCATGGAGACAAGTCGGCTGGAGTCCGATGTATTGAATCTCGACGCAATTTGAGTGTTCCATCGTCATTACAAGGCCCTGAACGTTACAATTAACTATCATTTTCGCGTCGGATTCGAAAATCTAGACTCACAGGAGAACGACCATAAGGTGCCCGAGGCAGCAATATACCCTTGGAGACAAGTCGGCTGCAGGCCGATGTATTGAATCCCGACGCAATTTGAGTGTTCCATCGGCATTAGGAGGCCCTGAACGTTACAATTAACTATCATTATTGCGTCGGATTCGAAAATGTAGACTCACAGGAGAACGTCCATAAGCTGCCCGAGGCAGCAACAGACCCTTGGAGACAAGTCGGCTGGAGGACGATGTATTGAATCTCGACGCAATTTGAGTGTTCCATCGTCATTACAAGGCCCTGAACGTTACAATTAACTATCATTTTTGCGTCGGATTCGAAAATCTAGACTCACAGGAGAACGACCATAAGGTGCCCGAGGCAGCAATAGACCCTTGGAGACAAGTCGGCTGCAGGACGATGTATTGGATCGCGACGCAATTTGAGTCTTCTATCGTCATTAGGAGGCGCTGAACGTTACAATTCACTATCATTTTTGCGTCGGATTCGAAAATCTAGACTCACTGGAGAAGGACCATGTGGTGCCCGAGGCAGCGATATCCCCTTGGAGACAAGACGGCTGGAGGCCGATGTATTGAATCTCGACGCAATTTGAGTGTTCCATCGGCATTAGGAGGCCCTGAACGTTACAATTAACTATCATTTTTGCGTCGGGTTCGAAAATCTAGACTCACAGGAGAACGAGCATAAGGTGCCCGAGGCAGCAATAGACCCATGGAGACAAGTCGGCTGGAGGCCGATGTATTGAATCTCGACGCAATTTGAGTGTTCCATCGTCATTACAAGGCCCTGAACGTTACAATTAACTATCATTTTTGCGTCGGATTCGAAAATCTAGACTCACACGAGAACGACCATAAGGTGCCCGAGGCAGCAATATACCCTTGGAGACAAGTCGGCTGGAGGCCGATGTATTGAATCTCGACGCAATTTCAGTGTTCCATCGGCATTAGGAGGCCCTGAACGTTACAATTAACTATCATTTTTGCGTTGGATTCGAAAATCTAGACTTACAGGAGAACGACCATAAGCTGATCGAGGCAGCTACAGACCCTTGGAGACAAGTCGGCTGGAGGACGATGTCTTGAATCTCGACGCAATTTGAGTGTTCCATCGTCATTACAAGGCCCAGAACGTTACAATTAACTATCATTTTTGCGTCGGATTCGAAAATCTAGACTCACAGGAGAACGACCATAAGGTGCCCGAGGCAGCCATAGACCCTTGGAGACAAGTCGGCTGGAGGACGATGTATTGGACCGCGACGCAATTTGAGTCTTCTATCGTCATAAGGAGGCGCTGAACGTTACAATTCACTATCATTTTTGCGTCGGATTCGAAAATCTAGACTCACAGGAGAAGGACCATGTGTTGCCCGAGGCAGCGATATCCCCTTGGAGACAAGTCGGCTGGAGGCCGATGTATTGAATCTCGACGCAATTTGAGTGTTCCATCGTCATTACAAGGCCCTGAACGTTACAATTAACATTCATTTTTGCGTCGGATTCGAAAATCTAGACTCCCAGGAGAACGACCATAAGGTGCCCGAGGCAGCAATAGACCCTTGGAGACAAGTCGGCTGGAGGCCGATGTATTGAATCTCGTCGCAATTTGAGTGTTCCATCGGCATTAGGAGGCCCTGAACGTTACAATTAACTATCATTTTTGCGTCGGGTTCGAAAATCTAGACTCACAGGAGGACGACCATAAGGTGCCCGAGGCAGCAATAGACCCTTGGAGACAAGTCGGCTGGAGGACGATGTATTGAATCTCGACGCAATTTGAGAGTTCCAAAGTCATTAGGCGGCTCTGAACGTTACAATTAACTATCATTTTTGCGTCGGATTCGAAAATCTAGACTTACAGGATAACGACCATAAAGTGCCCGAGGCAGCATTAGATCCTTGGAGACAAGTCGGCTGGAGGACGATGTATTGGATCGCGACGCAATTTGAGTGTTCCATCGTCATTAGGAGGCCCTGAATGTTACAATTAACTGTCAGTTTTTCGTCGGATTCGAAAATCTAGACTCACAGCAGACGAACCACTTGGTGCCCGAGGCAGCAATATCCCCTTGGAGACAAATCGGCTGGAGGACGATGTATTGAATCCCGACGCAATTTGAGTCTTCTATCGTCATTAGGAGGCGCTGAACGTTACAATTCACTATCATTTTTGCGTCGGATTCGAAAATCTAGACTCACAGGAGAAGGATCATATTGTGCCCGAGACAGCAATATCCCCTTGGAGACAAGTCGGCTGGAGGACGATGTATTGAATCTCGACGCAATTTGAGTGTCCCATCGTCATTAGGAGGCCCTAAACTTTACAATTAACTATCATTTTTGCGTCGGATTCGATAATCTAACTCACAGGGGAACGACAATACGGTGCCCGAGGCAGCTATTGACCCTTGGAGACAAGTCGGTTGGAGGACGATGTATTGGATCGCGACGCAAAATGAGTGTTCCATCGTCATTAGGAGGCCCTGAATGTGACAATTAACTATCAGTTTCGCGTCGGATTCGAAAATCTACTCACAGGAGAAGTTCATACGGTGCTCGAGACAGCAATATACCCCGTGGAGACAAATCGGCTGGAGGACGATGTATTGAGTCTCGACGCAATTTGAGTCTTCTTTCGTCGTTAGGAGGCGCTGAACGTTACAATTCACTATCATTTTTGCGTCGGATTCGATAATCTAAACTCACAGGGGAACGACCATACGGTGCCCGAGGCAGCTATTGACCCTTGGAGACAAGTCGGTTGGAGGACGATGTATTGGATCGCGACGCAAAATGAGTGTCCCATCGTCATTAGAAGGACCTGAACGTTACAATTAACTATCATTTATGTGTCGGATTCGAAAATCTACTCACAGGAGAAGTTCATACTGTGCTCCAGACAGCAATATCCCCTTGGAGACAAGTCCGCTGGAGGCCGATGTATTGAATCTCGACGCAATTTGAGAGTTCCATCGGCATTAGGAGGCCATGGACGTTACAATTAACTATCATTTTTGCGTCGGATTCGAAAATCTAGACTCACAGGAGAAGGATCATATGGTGCCCGAGGCAGCAACAGACACTTGGAGACAAGTCGGCTGGAGGCCGATGTATTGAATATCGACGCAATTTGATTGTCCCATCGTCATTAGGAGGCCCAAAACGTTACAATTAACTATCATTTTTGCGTCGGATTCGATAATCTAAACTCACAGGAGAACGACCGTAAGGTGCCCGAGGCAGCAACACCCTTGGAGACAAGTCGGCGGGAGGCCGATGTATTGAATCTCGACGCAATTTGAGTGTTCCATCGTCATTACATGGCCCTGAACGTTACAATTAACTATCATTTTTGCGTCGGATTCGAAAATCTAGACTCACAGGAGAACGACCATAAGGTGCCCGAGGCAGCAATAGACCCTTGGAGACAAGACGGCTGGTGGCCGATGTATTGAATCTCGACGCAATTTGAGTGTTCCATCGGCATTAGGAGGCCCCGAACGTTACAATTAACTATCATTTTTGCGTCGGATTCGATAATCTAAACTCACAGGAGAACGACCACAAGGCGCCCGAGGCAGCAATAGACCCATGGAGACAAGTCGGCTGGAGGCCGATGTATTGAATCTCGACGCAATTTGAGTGTTCCATCGTCATTACAAGGCCCTGAACGTTACAATTAACTATCATTTTTGCGTCGGATTCGAAAATCTAGACTCACAGGAGAACGACCATAAGGTGCCCGAGGCAGCAATAGACCCTTGGAGACAAGTCGGTTGGAGGACGATGTATTGAATCTCGACGCAATTTGAGAGTTCCATCGTCATTAGGCGGCCCTGAACGTTACAATTAACTATCATTTTTGCGTCGGATTCGAAAATCTAGACTTACAAGAGAACGACCATAAAGTGCCCTAGGCGGCATTAGACCCTTGGAGACAAGTCGGTTGGAGGACGATGTATTGAATCTCGACGCAATTTGAGAGTTCCATCGTCACTAGGCGGCCCTGAACGTTACAATTAACTATCATTTTTGCGTCGGATTCGAAAATCTAGACTTACAAGAGATCGACCATAAAGTGCCCGAGGCAGCATTAGACCCTTGGAGAGAAGTCGGCTGGAGGACGATGTATTGGATCGCGACGTAATTTGAGTGTTCCATCGTCATTAGGAGGCCCTGATTGTTACAATTAACTATCAGTTTTTCGTCGGATTCGAAAATCTAGACTCACAGCAGACGAACCATTTGGTGCCCGAGGCAGCAATATCCCCTTGGAGACAAATCGGCTGGAGGACGATGTATTGAATCCCGACGCAATTTGAGGCTTCTATCGTCATTAGGAGGCGCTGAACGTTACAATTCACTATCATTTTTGCGTCGGATTCGAAAATCTAGACTCACAGGAGAAGGATCATATTGTGCCCGAGACAGCAATATCCCCTTGGAGACAAGTCGGCTGGAGGACGATGTATTGAATCTCGACGCAATTTGAGTGTCCCATCGTCATTAGGAGGTACTAAACGCTACAATTAACTATCATTTTTGCGTCGGATTCGATAATCTAAATTCACAGGGGAAGACCATACGGTGCCGACCCTTGGAGACAAGTCGGTTGGAGGACGATGTATTGGATCGCGACGCAAAATGAGTGTTCCATCGTCATTAGGAGACCCTGAATGTTACAATTAACTATCAGTTTTTCGTCGGATTCGAAAATCTAAACTCACAGGAGAACGCCCATAAGGTGCCCGAGGCAGCAATAGACCGTTGGAGACAAGTCGGCTGGAGGCCGATGTATTGAATCTCGACGCAATTTGAGTGTTCCATCGTCATTACAAGGCCCTGAACCTTACAATTAACTGTCAGTTTCGCGTCGGATTCGAAAATCTACTCACAGGAGAAGTTCATACGGTGCTCGAGACAGCAATATACCCCTTGGAGACAAATCGGCTGGAGGACGATGTATTGAATCTCGACGCAATTTGAGTCTTCTATCGTCATTAGGAGGCGCTGAACGTTACAATTCACTATCATTTTTGCGTCGGATTCGAAAATCTAGACTCACAGGAGAAGGATCATATTGTGCCCGAGACAGCAATATCCCCTTGGAGACAAGTCGGCTGGAGGACGATGTATTGAATCTCGACGCAATTTGAGTGTCCCATCGTCATTAGGAGGCCCTAAACGATACAATTAACTATCATTTTTGCGTCGGATTCGATAATCTAAACTCACAGGGGAACGACCATACGGTGACCGAGGCAGCTATTGACCCTTGGAGACAAGTCGGTTGGAGGACGATATATTGGATCGCGACGCCAAATGAGTGTCCCATCGTCATTACAAGGCCCTGAACGTTACAATTAGCTATCATTTTTGCGTCGGATTCGATAATCTAAACTCACAGGAGAACGACCATAAGGTGCCCGAGGCAGCAATAGACCCTTGGAGACAAGTCGGCTGGAGGACGATGTATTGAATCTCGACGCAATTTGAGTGTCCCATCGTCATTACAAGGCCCTAAACGTTACAATTAACTATGATTTTTGCGTCGGATTCGATAATCTAAACTCACAGGAGAACGACCATAAGGTGCCCGAGGCAGCAATAGACCCGTGGAGACAAATCGGCTGGAGGCCGATGTATTGAATCACGACGCAATTTGAGTGTTCCATCGTCATTACAAGGCCCTGAACGTTACAATTAGCTATCATTTTTGCGTCGGATTCGAAAATTTAGACTCACAGGGGAACGACCATAAGGTGCCCGAGGCAGCAATAGACCCTTGGAGACAAGTCGGCTGGAGGCCGATGTATTGAATCTCGACGCAATTTGAGTGTTCCATCGGCATTAGGAGGCCCTGAACGTTACAATTAACTATCATTTTTGCGTCGGATATGAAAATCTAGACTCACAGGAGAACGACCATAAGGTGCCCGAGGCAGCAATAGAACCTAGGAGACAAGACGGCTGTAGGACGATGTATTGGATCGCGACGCAATTTGAGTGTTCCATCGGCATTAGGAGGCCCTAAACGATACAATTATCTATCATTTTTGCGTCGGATTCGATAATCTAAACTCACAGGGGAACGACCATACGGTGACCGAGGCAGCTATTGACCCTTGGAGACAAGTCGGTTGGAGGACGATATATTGGATCGCGACGCAAAATGAGTGTCCCATCGTCATTAGAAGGCCCTGAACGTTACAATTAACTATCATTTATGCGTCGGATTCGAAAATCTACTCACAGGAGAAGTTCATACGGTGCTCGAGACAGCAATATCCCCTTGGAGACAAGTCCGCTGGAGGCCGATGTATTGAATCTCGACGCAATTTGAGAGTACCATCGGCATTAGGAGGCCATGAACGTTACAATTAACTATCATTTTTGCGTCGGATTCGAGAATCTAGACTTACAAGAGAACGACCATAAGGTGCCCGAGGCAGCAACAGACATTTGGAGACAAGTCGGCGGGAGGCCGATGTATTGAATCTCGACGCAATTTGAGTGTTCCATCGTCATTACAAGGCCCTGAACGTTAAAATTAACTATCATTTTTGCGTCGGATTCGAAAATCTAGACTCACAGGAGAACGACCATAAGGTGCCCAAGGCAGCAATAGACCCTTGGAGACAAGTCGGCTGGAGGCCGATGTATTGAATCTCGACGCAATTTGAGTGTTCCATCGTCATTAGGAGGCCCTGAACGTTACAATTAACTATCATTTTTGCGTCGGATTCGATAATCTAAACTCACAGGAGAACGACCACAAGGTGCCCGAGGCAGCAACAGACCCTTGGAGATAAGTCGGCTGCAGGCCGATGTATTGAATCTCGACGCATTAGGAGGCCCTGAACGTTACAATTAACTATCATTTTTGCGTCGGATTCGATAATCTAAACTCACAGGAGAACGACCATAAGCTGCCCGAGGCAGCAACATACCCTTGGAGACAAGTCGGCTGGAGGACGATGTATTGAATCTCGACGCAATTTGAGTGTTCCATCGTCATTACAAGGCCCTGAACGTTAAAATTAACTATCATTTTTGCGTCGGATTCGAAAATCTAGACTCACAGGAGAACGACCATAAGGTGCCCAAGGCAGCAATAGACCCTTGGAGACAAGTCGGCTGGAGGCCGATGTATTGAATCTCGACGCAATTTGAGTGTTCCATCGTCATTAGGAGGCCCTGAACGTTACAATTAACTATCATTTTTGCGTCGGATTCGAAAATCTAGACTCGCAGGAGAACGACCATAAGGTGCCCGAGGCAGCAATAGACCCTTGGAGACAAGTCGGCTGGAGGACGATGTATTGGATCGCGACGCAATTTGAGTGTTCCATCGTCATTACAAGGCCCTGAACCTTACAGTTAACTATCAGTTTCGCGTCGGATTCGAAAATCTACTCACAGGAGAAGTTCATACGGTGCTCGAGGCAGCAATATACCCCTTGGAGACAACTCGGCTGGAGGCCGATGTATTGAATCTCGACGCAATTTGAGTCTTCTATCGTCATTAGGAGGCGCTGAACGTTACAATTCACTATCATTTTTGCGTCGGATTTGAAGATCTAGACTCACAGGACAAGTTCATACGGTGCTCGAGACAGCAATATACCCCTTGGAGACAAATCGGCTGGAGGACGATGTATTGAATCTCGATGCAATTTGAGAGTCCCAACGTCATTAGGAGGCCCTAAACGTTACAATTAACTATCATTTTTGCGTCGGATTCGATAATCTAAACTCACAGGGGACCGACCATACGGTGACCGAGGCAGCTATTGACCCTTGGAGACAAGTCGGTTGGAGGACGATGTATTGGATCGCGACGCAATTTGAGAGTTCCATCGGCATTAGGAGGCCAGGAACGTTACAATTAACTATCATTTTTGCGTCGGATTCGAAAATCTAGCCCTACAAGAGAACGACCATAAGGTGCCCGAGGCAGCATTAGACCCTTGGAGACAAGTCGGCTGGAGGACGATGTATTGAATCTCGACGCAATTTGAGTGTCCATCGTCATTACAAGGCCCTAAACGTTACAATTAACTATCATTTTTGCTTCGGATTCGATAATCTAAACTCACAGGAGAACGACCACAAGGTGCCCGAGGCAGCAACAGACATTTGGAGACAAGTCGGCGGGAGGCCGATGTATTGAATCTCGACGCAATTTGAGTGTTCCATCGTCATTACAAGGCCCTGAACGTTACAATTAACTATCATTTTTGCGTCGGATTCGAAAATCTAGACTCACAGGAGAACGACCATAAGGTGCCCGAGGCAGCAATAGACCCTTGGAGACAAGTCGGCTGGAGGACGATGTATTGAATCTCGACGTAATTTGAGAGTTCCATCGTCATTAGGAGGCCCTGAATGTTACAATTAACTATCAGTTTTTCGTCGGATTCGAAAGTCTAGTCTCACAGCAGACGATCCATTTGGTGCCCGAGGTAGCAATATCCCCTTGGAGACAAATCGGCTGGAGGCCGATGTATAGAATCTCGACGCAATTAGAGTGTTACATCGTCATTACAAGGCCCTGAACGTTACAATTAATTATCATTTTTGCGTCGGATTCGAAAATCTAGACTTACAAGAGAACGACCATAAAGTGCCCTAGGCGGCATTAGACCCTTGGAGACAAGTCGACTGGAGGACGATGTATTGGATCGCGACGCAATTTCAGTGTTCCATCGTCATTAGGAGGACCAGAATGTTACAATTAACTATCAGTTTTTCGTCGGATTCGAAAATCTAGACTCACAGCAGACGAACCATTTGGTGCCCGAGGCAGCAATATCCCCTTGGAGACAAATCGGCTGGAGGACGATGTATTGAATCCCGACGCAATTTGAGTCTTCTATCGTCATTAGGAGGCGCTGAACGTTACAATTCACTAAAATTTTTGCGTCGGATTCGATAATCTAAACTCACAGGGGAACGACCATACGGTGACCGAGGCAGACAAGTCGGTTGGAGGACGATGTATCGGATCGCGACGCAATTTGAGAGTTCCATCGGCATCAGGACGCCATGAACGTTACAATTAACTATCAGATTTTCGTCGGATTCGAAAATCTAAACTCACAGGAGAACGACCATAAGGTGCCCGAGGCAGCAATAGACCGTTGGAGACAAGTCGGCTGGAGGCCGATGTATTGAATCTCGACGCAATTTGAGTGTTCCATCGTCATTACAAGGCCCTGAACCTTACAGTTAACTATCAGTTTCGCGTCGGATTCGAAAATCTACTCACAGGAGAAGTTAATACGGTGCTCGAGACAGCAATATACCCGTTGGAGACAAATCGGCTGGAGGACGATGGATTGAATCTCGACGCAATTTGAGTCTTCTATCGTCATTAGGAGGCGCTGAACGTTACAATTCACTAAAATTTTTGCGTCGGATTCGAAAATCTAGACTCACAGGAGAAGGATCATATTGTGCCCGAGACAGCAATATCCCCTTGGAGACAAGTCGCCTGGAGGACGATGTATTGAATCTCGACGCAATTTGAGTGTCCCATCGTCATTAGGAGGCCCTAAACGATACAATTAACTATCATTTTTGCGTCGGATTCGATAATCTAAACTCACAGGGGAACGACCATACGGTGACCGAGGCAACTATTGACCCTTGGAGACAAGTCGGTTGGAGGACGATATATTGGATCGCGACGCAAAATGAGTGTCCCATCGTCATTAGAAGGCCCTGAACGTTACAATTAACAATCATTTATGCGTCGGATTCGAAAATCTACTCACAGGAGAAGTTCAAACGGTGCTCCAGACAGCAATATCCCCTTGGAGACAAGTCCGCTGGAGGCCGATGTATTGAATCTCGACGCAATTTGAGAGTACCATCGGCATTAGGAGGCCATGAACGTTACAATTAACTATCATTTTTGCGTCGGATTCGAAAATCCAGACTTACAAGAGAACGACCATAAGGTGCCCGAGGCAGCATTAGACCCTTGGAGACAAGTCGGCTGTAGGACGATGTATTGAATCTCGACGCAATTTGAGTGTCCCATCGTCATTACAAGAACCTAAATGTTACAATTAACTATCATTTTTGCGTCGGATTCGATAATCTAAACTCACAGGAGGACGACCATAAGCTGCCCGAGGCAGCAACATACCCTTGGAGACAAGTTGGCTGGAGGACGATGTATTGAATCTCGACGCAATTTGAGTGTTCCATCGTCATTACAAGGCCCTGAACGTTACAATTAACTATCATTTTTGCGTCGGATTCGAAAATCTAGACTCACAGGAGAACGACCATAAGGTGCCCGAGGCAGCAATAGACCCTTGGAGACAAGTCGGCTGGAGGCCGATGTATTGAAACTCGAGCCAATTTGAGTGTTCCATCGGCATTAGGAGGCCCTGAACGTTACAATTAACTATCAGTTTCGCGTCGGATTCAAAAATCTACTCACAGGAGAAGTTCATACGGTGCTCGAGACAGCAATATACCCCTTGGAGACAAATCGGCTGGAGGCCGATGTATTGAATCTCGACGCAATTTGATCTTCTATCGTCATTAGGAGCGCTGAACGTTACAATTCACTATCATTTTTGCGTCGGATTTGAAAATCTAGACTCACAGGCCAAGTTCATACGGTGCTCGAGACAGCAATATACCCCTTGGAGACAAATCGGCTGGAGGACGATGTATTGAATCTCGACGCAATTTGAGTGTCCCATCGTCATTAGGAGGCCCTAAACGTTACAATTAACTATCATTTTGCGTCGGATTCGATAATCTAAACTCACAGGGGACCGACCATACGGTGACCGAGGCAGCTATTGACCCTTGGAGACAAGTCGGTTGGAGGACGATGTATTGGATCCGACGCAATTTGAGAGTCCCATCGGCATTAGGAGGCCATGAACGTTACAATTAACTATCATTTTTGCTCGGATTCGAAAATCTAGCCCTACAAGAGAACGACCATAAGGTGCCCGAGGCAGCATTAGACCCTTGGAGACAAGTCGGCTGGAGGACGATGTATTGAATCTCGACGCAATTTGAGTGTCCCATCTCATTACAAGGCCCTAAACGTTACAATTAACTATCATTTTTGCGTCGGATTCGATAATCTAAACTCACAGGAGAACGACCACAAGGTGCCCGAGGCAGCAACAGACCCCTTGGAGACAAGTCGGCGGAGGCCGATGTATTGAATCTCGACGCAATTTGAGTGTTCCATCGTCATTACAAAGCCCTGAACGTTACAATTAACTATCATTTTTGCGTCGGATTCGAACATCTAGACTCACAGGAGAACGACCATAAGGTGCCCGAGGCAGCAATAGACCCTTGGAGACAAGTCGCGGGAGGCCGATGTATTGAATCTCGACGCAATTTGAGTGTTCCATCGTCATTACAAGGCCCTGAACGTTACAATTAACTATCATTTTTGCGTCGGATTCGAAAATCTAGACTCAGGAGAACGACCATAAGGTGCCATAGGCACAGATAGACCCTTGGAGACAAGTCGCT
>NW_025725076.1:0-44852 GCF_021461395.2 Schistocerca americana
ACCACACTGTTCGGAAGTTGAAAAGTGCGAAAGAGTCTGTGTTGTTGCTGCGTGTGTGCGCTGTGTTGTTTGTTTGTTTCTTTCTTTCTTTCCGTTTGAGCGACGTGATGTGACTGGGAGGGGAGAAGGAAAGGAAACGTGTCATGTGGCTGGCTGTGTGTGGAGCTGCTTCGTTTGTGTGTCTTTGTATCGATCGCGACGGAGATGGCGGGCTGTGTGTTGTTGTGCGAGAGGCGGTGATTATTTGCTTGCGTGGTTTGGCTCTGTGTGTTTGTTTGCGGCGGCGTTGGGGTTTCCGAGGCAAGGCGTGTGGGCATAGGCGGCCGGATCAGCTGTTTCGTTCGTGTCGACGGCCGTTGCGCGCGGGAGTGGAGGGCGGTGTGTCGACACGCCTCCCTTTAACAATGGTCATTATTGCTGCCGTTGTCGGTTTGGAAGGCGACTGCGACCGTGCAAAATGTGTGTGTGTGTGTGTGTGTGTGTTGGGCCACACGGGCTGTGTGGGCGACAAGATGGCGGACGTGCGCCGGCGGCGGCTGTGCTGTGACAGTGCAAAGTTAAAACAAAACAAGGTGCGGCGAGGACGACTGCAATTTTGCTTTGGACGTAGGTTTGTGTGGTGGCCCTGAAAAGGGCCGATTGTTGTGGGCCGAGCCGGCAAAGCGCGTTGCGTGCAGGGGAGCACGCGGCGCTGCGATTGCCTGGCCTCCTTTAGGCCTTCTTCTCGGTCTTCTTTGGCAGCAGGACGGCCTGGATGTTGGGCAGGACACCACCCTGTGCGATGGTGACGCCCGACAGGAGCTTGTTGAGCTCCTCGTCGTTGCGGATGGCAAGCTGCAGGTGGCGCGGGATGATGCGCGTCTTCTTGTTGTCGCGGGCCGCGTTTCCGGCCAGCTCGAGCACCTCAGCCGCGAGGTACTCCATGACGGCGGCGAGGTAGACGGGCGCCCCGGCGCCGACGCGCTCTGCGTAGTTTCCCTTGCGCAGGAGGCGGTGGATTCTGCCGACCGGGAACTGGAGCCCAGCCCTGCTTGAGCGGGACTTTGACTTGCCCTTGACTTTGCCTCCCTTTCCGCGTCCGGACATGGCGATGGGCTAGCGACGGTGCACACGAAACGGAAACGAAAACGACCGGTGCGAGCGGCAGCGAGTCGAGCAGCGGAGTGCGTGCCGGCGCAGCCGGGGTGGGGGTGCTTTATGGGCTCGGGTGCGGCGGCCGGTTGCGCGCGCGCCCCATTGGTCGGCGGCCGCAACAGGGCGAGCTGGTAAAGGTGCGGCGGCGGCTGGCGGCGGGTGCCACTGTGTGGGGAGACGCTGACTAGAGCGGAGCGCTTGCTACTGGTGTTGCTGCTGCCGTACGTTGGTTCGAGATGCCGCCCAAGACTAGCGGGAAGGCCGCCAAGAAGGCTGGCAAGGCGCAGAAGAACATTTCGAAGGGCGACAAGAAGAAGAAGCGCAAGAGGAAGGAGAGCTATGCCATCTACATCTACAAGGTGCTGAAGCAGGTGCACCCTGACACGGGCATCTCGTCGAAGGCGATGAGCATCATGAACAGCTTCGTGAACGACATTTTCGAGCGCATTGCGGCCGAGGCTTCTCGCCTGGCGCACTACAACAAGCGCTCGACCATCACGTCCCGCGAGATCCAGACCGCTGTGCGGCTGTTGCTGCCTGGCGAGCTGGCCAAGCACGCCGTGAGCGAGGGCACGAAGGCGGTGACCAAGTACACGAGCTCCAAGTAAGGAGGTGGCTCTGGAATGGAAGGAAGGATGGAGAAGGCTCCTCCGTTGCGAGAGCGGCAAAACGGCCCTTTTCAGGGCCACCAACTTGCCTTTTGCGGGAAGGGCGGAATTGTTGTTGTTGTTTGTGTGGACGGCTGTGATGTATGTGTGCATTTTGATTGTGGGTGGGGGGGCGCGTCAAAGCGTGTTGCGCGGGGTACGGCCACGAGGTTGGTCGCCGTGGCGTGGAATGGTGGCACGCCTCGTTGGCGTGGTTTTTGACCCATTGGTGTTGTTGGGGTGTGTGTGTTACCCGTCTGCGAGGGGGGACAGTGCGATCGGCGACTTTTGTGTCACCGTAACGACGGCCGTTTGCGGGTTTGTTTTTTTTGCACATCATACATGGCGAGGGTGAAATGTGAAGTGTTTTTGTTTGGTTTTTTTTGCCGCCCACTATTCCCTTTGCTGTACGCCGAGTTTGACAATGGTGCGACGTAACTGCAGCGTGGAGGTGTGTGAGTGACGTTGAAATGAACGTGCCATTAAGACGCATTGTTGTTGTATTGTACTGTACGTGTACGGCGACACGCACGATGATGTACCATTCGACTCTGATGTTTGATAGCCGTGTCTGACTGATTGCGTACGACGCACGCACACCGATGTCGTCATTCAAGATGCACGCTAGACGACGACGGCGGCGGCGGCGGTCGTTTGTTTGGCGAATGTCTGTACACGTGTTTGTCTGTGTCCATCCGGTATGTATTTGTTTGTTTGAAAGTGTTTTGTGTGTCGGTGACGTGGTCCGATCCGTCGCCCCCTGAGTAACTGTCGATCGGCGCGATAGACCGGCGTCACGCAACTGAACCCGAAGTCTTGGGCACACCCGTCATACTGTTGTACACCGTCGCGCTGAGAACGGTAACGAAAGGTTGACTTTGATCGGTCGGAATGTCTGGGCAGAACGTGAGGAATGAGGCAAGAGTGCAAGGAGGGGGGGCAAAAGAGAGAGGAAGGGAAAAAGGGGAGAAACGCATTCGTAGAGCAACGGAACGTTCCCGTGTCGGAGGCGTATTGGAGCCGCACTGAAATGCGTTTAACGGCGGCGCGGCTGCAAGTGTCTGCCGTGGTGAACGTTACCTTTGACGGCTGCATTGGGCTTTGCCTTTGCTTTTGCTTTCGCTTTCGCTTTCGCGTTCGCTTTCGCTTTCCCGGATGTACGTAACGTTTGTTGATATGGTTCTGAGGAAGAGTGTATGACAGTGCCGTGCCGTCCATGTTCGTGTGCCCTCCCATTGTGTGTATGCTATTGTCTGTGTACTTGAATGATGTATGTAGGTGTTAGTGGACATGTTTTACCAGTGGGGGGAAATGGATCGTCGATAGTTGCCGTCACTCTGTCACGGTCGAGATGACGCACCCTCCGTACAGAAAGGTGTCGAGAAAGTGAGTGTGTGTGTGTGTGTGTGTGTGTGTGTGTGTGTGTGCGTGCGTCCGTGAATTGGCAGTGTTTGGAGGTGGGCGTGCCCTGGATGTGGCTGTTCGTTAGGCGGTAGTGTTGTGTGGACAGGGGAGGGGCATGCGTAACGCTGCTGGCATGGCATTTCGGGAGATGGGAGGGGGCAAACGAGGAAACGAGGAGCGGCGGCCAAAGACGGGACGGGGAGGGGCGCGGGGTGTGGGTGGCTTGCGCCTGTGCTCGGCGTTGTGGTTTGTGCAAAAGAGGAGGAGAAAAACAATGTGAGTTGCCAGGGAGGGGAGCGGTGTTGTGTTGTGGTTGTCGTGGTGTAGCCGCAGACGCGGCTGTCAGTGAACGTGGCGAGACGGACGGATGCGCGGAGGGGCGGGGGCGGCGCATTTCGCCGGTGCCGTGCCGTGCCGTGCCGTGCCATGCCGTGCCATGCCTGAAAGCCGCGTGGTCGCTGTGTTGTTGGTGGCGTGGGGGCGAGGAGAGTACCGTACGGGTGTGCTTGTGCGCCGGAAATGGCACACTGCGCCCGCCCGTCTTGGAGGCTGATGGCTGTGGTGTGGAAATGGGGCGCGGTGATGTTGAAGCAGTTGAAGAACAGAAAAGAAACCAAGAAAACGGAAGGCGTGATGCGGCGGTGGTGGTGAGAGCGGGAAAAACAAAACAAAAAAAAAGAAGGAAAAACAACAAGAAACAAAAAAGAAAACAAAAAGTCTATCAATATTAAAATGTAAATGGAAATGGAAATGGACCCAGGCATAACCTCCCTGCACAAATAGCAGAGAGTCCGATGATAATAAAAATGTGCCAGAATGTTAACGTCCCTACAAAACAAACCCAACGATAATATTAATGAAAGAGTGAACCGTATGTAACATTGCAACAGACATAATGAAACCTGATAAATTGTATAAGGGCAGCAGCGTTGACCTTTGGCCCTGTATTCAGAATAAAAAGAGCCAAAGATCGTTACCCCAATGAAAAAGACACTGAAACACGTATGTAACATAGTAGCGATGGCGAGACATTGTAGCATCTGTGACCAGAGAGTTTGCGCTGGACTGCGCGAGTGTTGCGAGCGGTTCTCAGTCAGTCAGTCAGTCAGTCAGTAGTCGTCGCGTGCAGTACGCTAATAGTCGTCATGCAGAGCGGTCGGTCAGTAGTAGCAGCCGAGTGCGGTTGTTGTGATGTAGGCGGTCGGCAACACTGGTCAAGATGGTGAATAAGGTATACTGTTAATTAATATAATCATTAGATAATGAAAAATTGTATTTATTGTAATTATTCTCCAACAAGTTCCCCAATAATAATTTTTATTTCAAAAGCATTTTTCAAACATTTAATTTTTTATTGAACTAAAGAGTTCGTTGCACTTCACATTTCATTCCACTTCTTTGAAGAAAAATGTCACTAAAATCACAAAAAAAAAGAGAGAATATTATTATTTGCAATGCAGTTCCTCCAAGCGCTGCGCAACAACCAGAGCAGAAATGTGACATCCATTTATTCGGAGGTAAGACTTTAATTCTGATTGTTTTGCACAGGGCCAAAGACCGATATTTCGGTTTAATTGAAGTTTCTTGTCACTGAACGGACTTTTTTAAATGTTGTGTGAAGACTTTATATTTGAGTCAGATTGCGAATTTCACATTTTTGTTGCCATTTTCAATACCTCTCATTGTGGGCGAGGTTACAATTAGCGCAATGTCCATTAGCATCCGTAAATAACATTGTCCATTATTTTAAATTTTGCTGGGAGGTTACAACACACACACAAAAGAAAAAAAAACAAAAAAAAAATTGCATTTATATCCGCTCCTCAATTGTAGATACCCCTTACACAGCTGTGTGCAATGAATGAGTGCTGGCTGGTAATTAATTGCACTCCTTGGAGGGAAATGCCATAGGACGTAGTCTTTAAAAAGTGAATGTTTTTCGTTAAGAGACAAAAGTTACTTTAGAAAAACAGTAATAGTGGGGCTTTTGTTGTTGAACAAAATAAGTACAATGAACATACGTTATCAGATTTGCGCAATGCAGCGTCACACCACCTTTTTGATTATAACACAATATACTATACATCGTCCCGAACCGTGACCAGAGTCGCGAGACGAGCAGAGCACGCCGCCGACGCCCGCTCAGTACAACCGTCCACCCGCTACTACTGTCGACCGACTACTACCTCTCCCGACTCGCGCTACAATATATATAACAACTGTTCCTGGCGACCCGGTGCGTGCCACTACTGTCGTCTGGCGCGGTCCAAGCGCCGACTAGCAGCGATAAAGAACTCTCTGGTCAGACAGAGATGCTGTCATGCCTCGCCATCGCTCTGGTAATGAATACATACGTGTTGCAGCGTGCGTACCACCGGAACACGCAGTGGCGGAGCCAAAGACTGTGTTGTCGAGGTCGAGTGCGAGTGGGAAGAGAGGCAGCGTCGGCACGGAGATGCAAGCGAGCGCGAGACGCACGGGGGCTGCGGCGTGGCGCGTTTGCGGTCGGCGCCTTTGGTGGCAACGGCCGGGACAAGCAGCGGTGTATGGTGTGGTGCGGGGCGGACAGGGGCGGCGGTGGACGGGGAGGAGGCGGCGCGACGACGGCATGGGGGCGAAAACGGGACGGGGGACGGGGGACGGCGGATGTTGAGAGGCGTCACGCGCGGACAGGACACAGACACAGAGACACACAGATTGGAAAGGGAGGGTGCGCGGTAGTAGTTGGGAATGTGCGTACCGTGCGGGATGGGAGTGGGCGAGGAACACGGTCGTGGCCCCTGTTTTGGGTGCGTGTGATGACGTCGGTGTGTTGTGGGAAGGGAAGGTGCTGTGGCGGCGGCGCGTAATGGGCGTAGGCCGAAAAGAGAAAGGAACGTGGGCAGTGTGTTGGCAAGCGTCGGTTCGACTGCGACGTTGATGGGCAGGGCAGGGCAAGGTTAATGGTGGTAGGAGTAGGCGTGTGGGCGCAAAAAATCTGCCGCTGCAGGCGGTGCCGTAACCGCCATGGCGGGAAGGAGAGAGGGCCAAAGAAAGAAAGAAAGAAGAAAAAAAAAAAAAAAAAAAAAAGGAGGGGGGGGGGGGGGGGCGAAAGTGGAGAGGCGGTGGTGTGAGAAGGGCGGGGGCGGAAGGAAGGCAGGAAGGACAAGAGGCGAGGCGACGGCTTGCTTTGTGTATCGGTCGGTCTCTGGCTATGCTTCGTTTTCTGCAGCAGGGTCGGTGCGCGGCGTGGCTCGCGGCAGTGGGAACGCCTGGTGGCTGGACGGCCAGCAATGCGGTTGGATGGGCGGCCACAGCACCGCACCTGTGCCCGAGGAGGAGACGCTGGCGGCGGGCCCTGAGGTGAGGCCGGCTCGGCTGGGGCTGTGGATGTGTAGGTGTGGCGCCGCTGCTGCAACAACGAGTAAAACGCGAGAAGAAGGGATGGCGGTAGAGAGGAAAAAAAAAAATATAAAAGGTCGTGTTGTGTTGATGCGCAGGCAGACGCGTACAGAGAGACGAGCCCGGTCTGCAGCAGGGTGTGGCCGTGCCGAGTGCAGAGCAGCGGCGGCTCGGTTCGGTTCGGCCCGGCCCGGCGGGCCGCGCTGTTGTCGCGGACGTGAGCGCCCCCTGGCGGGTGGCCGGAGGCGGCGCGGCGTGTTGGACGTGTGGCTGGTGGCAGTGCACAATTTGCGAGTGGCTGGCGGTGTGGTGTGGCGGTTGGCGCGTCGGGCGGCGGAGAGGTATGTGTTGCGGGCGCCCTTTGCTGCGCTGCGTCGTTGCGTGTGCCGTACAGGGCGGGCGCTTGTCGACTGTGTGGCGAATTGGCGTGAAACGGCTGCCGAGAGGTGTGTGGTAGCGAGCCGGTCGGTGGTGTCAGTGCGAAGGGGAATGTGCGTGCGTTTGGCGGTTTCGGTGTGCTTTTTGCGGCGTGAGAGTGGGAATTAGTGGGGCCGGCTGTTGTGTTGGTTCCTTGTGTCTTGTGTCGCGTAGCGTGATGGCAACGTGGAAGGACGCCGGTTTCGTTTCGAGCCTTGCGTGTGGTTGTCGACGTTGACTGGTTGGCGTGTGCCGATGCACGTGCATGTGTGGGTCGCGAGTGCGTTTTTGGCTGGCTGTGTGTGTGTGTGTGTGTGTGTTTTGGGGGGGGGGAAGGGGGAGGCGGTGGTGAAAGTGCAGTCGTTGCCACGGGCGTCGTCGGGTGGGGCTGGCTGGGGCTGTGCGTCGTGGCGGAAAGGTGGTAGGTTGCGGGAAGCGAGCCCGTCGTTGACGGTGTCGCGTGAGTTGTGAATCGAGTGGGGCGCGGGGCGCGGGACAGGAGCAGCGTGCCGCTGCGTCGTGGTCGTCAGCAGAGGCTGTGCGTGTGCTTGTCCTTTTTGTGGGCGGTTCGTGCGAGGCGTTTTTGTTTTGTGTTGCCCTAGTTGTTAGTTTATTTTGTTTGTGTTTGTTATTTTGAGACGACGACTGGTTGGTGGCGTGCGCGCGAAGTGGCGGTGTGCGCTTCCCGTGTCGTTTGTGTTGTTTGGTTTTTTTGTTTTTGTGTGTTTTTTTTTGCACTGGGCCCCGGTGGGTGGGTGCGTGTGTGTCGATTGCCGGCTGGCGAAAGGTGCGCCATCGGCGGGGTGGGTCGCCGGCACAAGTAGAGGCGGCGGCGTTGTTGCTGTTGTTGTGTGGTGTTTGTTTTGTTCGGCTGTGTCGGCGAGCTGTGTTGCGGTGCGTGTGAATGGTGGTGCAAAAGTGCTGGCGTTGGGGCTGCGACTGCGACGGCGGCGAGCCGCGGGCGCGCCATTGATAGTGATGTTGTGAACAGCGGCTGTGTACGGTAGTGGTGTTGTTGTAGCACGACGTGCATCCGGGCCGGCGCGGAAAGCGCAGTTGCGGGCGGTTGCCCTTCGGTGCCAGCCCATGTCGCGTGAGCGGCGGGTTGCTCTGGTGTCGACACGTGGTGCTCTGGGTTGTTGTGTGGTGCCCTTTGGCCGGTGGGGGTGGTTCGCGTGTGTCTCGTTCGCGCTCGGTGTCTGGTCGTGGTCGTGCTGCTCCCCCGTCTGTCGGCGGTTTCCGACGTCGTCTGTACGTTTTTGTTCGTTTGCGGCGTGCCTGCCGACGTCGTCCCGTCGCGACCTTTCAACCGAAAGTGTGGCGCCCGAAGGTGAACGAACGTAACCCTGACCTCGGCGCTTTACGCTGAGCCGAGCGAACCGAACCTAACCTGTGGTGTGTGGCGAGGTGAGCTCAGCCTGTGAGCCCCTAACGTCTACGTAAGGTAAGCTGTCCGGCTCACGCCTCACGTTTGAACGCTTTTTTAACCTACGTTTGACGCTTCTTAACCTAGCACTGACCCCTTAACCTAACGTGTAACCTAACCTAACCTAACCTAACCTAACCTCTGACGCCTGACGTGTTTGAATGCTTAACCTAAGTTTGACGCTTAACCTAACCCAAGTCCCCTTAACCTAACCCACGTCCACCTAACCTAACCTAACCTAACGTAGACGTGTAAACGTAATGTGTAACGCGTAACGTGTAAGGTCGGCTGTCGTGTGTGCTTGACGGCAGATTGGGTTGGTCTGTAGATTCGGATTGCGGTTTGCCTCGGTCGAGGGGTTGGGTCGGAAGCGGCGAGGGGCGGCGGCGCCTGTTGCGCAGGCGGCGTCCGTTTGCGGCGGGCAATTGTTGAGAAACGGCTGTGAATGTTGGCGGGCGAGAGGAGGAGGACGGCGCGCGATGTGGCCCGACGGCTGCGGGCCGATCGGGAAACGGCGGGAGGGCGACGGAAGGCGATGGGGCGGCGGAGGCGCGTTTGCACGGCCGTCATCGCCGCACGCCTCGGCTTGTGTGGCTGTGGCGCCGGCCGCGCTGGCCGGGCTGCCGCGGCGACGGTGTGGGAGTTTTGCCGAAGGTTTGGCCATTGTGGCGGGTCGTCGGCTGGGGCTGTGGGGGCGGCATTTGGGCGGGGGCGGCGATTCTCGGCGGGCCGACCCAGGCTGTAGCGCGCGGTAGCTGCAGTTTGGCCGTGGTTTGCGGCGCTGCCGTGGCGACTGGTTGGCGACTGTGGTGTGGCTGTGTGTAGCCCCATCCTCGGTGGTTTGAAAGGCGCGGGCGGTTGTGGCGCAGGTTTGGGGCTGCTCCGCACAGGCTGTCGGACGTTGGGCGGTAGCAAGCGCGGGAGGCGCGGCGCGGCGGCGCGCAGAGTGGCGGCCGCTCTCTCGGCCGTCCGCGCCCGCCCGCGACACTGGCTGGGCCTTGTGATTCTCTGCTCTGCTGCTGTGCTGTGCTTGCGTGCCTGCCGTCCCGCTCGCTCTCGCTGTGTGTTACGCGCGTCGTCGAAATGGCAGATCAGGCGGCTACGAACGAGACTGCTGCGGCACCCGCCGCCACCGGCACTACGAAGAAGGCCAAGTCTGCGTCGTCTGCGAAGAAGCCGCGCGCCAAGCCTGCGCACCCGCGCACCTCTGAGATGGTGACGGCCGCCATCAAGAGTCTGAAGGAGCGCGGCGGGTCGTCGCTGCAGGCGATCAAGAAGTACATAGCCGCGCACTACAAGCTGGACGCGGAGAAGCTGGCGCCGTTTATCAAGAAGTACCTCAAGTCGGCCGTCGTGGCGGGCGAGCTGGTGCAGACGAAGGGGAAGGGCGCGTCCGGCTCGTTCAAGCTTGCCGGCGCCGGCGGCGGGGGGGCGGCCGAGGGCGGCAAGGCTCGTGCTGGCGGTGCCAAGAAGAAGCGCGCCGCTCCGGCCAGCAAGGAGAAGAAGGGCGCCCGTGCGGCCGGCGCAAAGAAGGCTGGTGGCGTGAAGGCGGCGACCGGTCGGAAGGCGGGCGCCGCCAAGAAGGCGTCTGCGGCGTCGGCCGCTCCCGCGGGTGCGAAGAAGGCGGCTGCGGCCAAGCCGGCCAAGGCCAAGTCGCCGTCGAAGGCGAAGAAGGCCGCCAAGGTTCCGACGAAGAAGCCGAAGGCGCCGCGCCCGAAGAAGGCGACGACGCCGTCTAAGGCGAAGGCTTCGCCCAAGAAGAAGAAGTAGAGTAGAGGAGAAAGAGATGGGGGAAAGGAAGGGTTTGGCGCTTGACTCCGTCGTCCCCACCCCCCGTCGTCGTCTAGTGGCGCGCAAGAGACGCGCGGCCCAAAAAAAACGGCCCTTCTCAGGGCCATCAAAGCACGTCGGGGAAGGTTTTGATTGTCGTGTTGCGTTTGGTGTGGGTGTCTGTCTGTATGCCCGTGGGGATGCTGTTTGCGTGCCGTGGTGGTTGGATTGCGGGGGTCGGTGGCGGGTGTGGGCGGCGGTAGCGGTAAGCGGTGTTGTTGTTGTTGTTGTTGTTGTTGTTGTCGTGGTTGATTGTCGCCGTGTTTGTGGCGGCGGCCGACGGTTGGTTTTCTGTCACGTTGTTTAGTTTGAATACGTTGGTTGGCTTGCCTGCGTTCGTTCTTCTCGGATGTCTGTCTTGTCGAGTCGTGTCTGGTCTTTGTTTTGTTCCTTTGTGTGTGTGTGTGTGTTATGTTTTGCAACGGGGGGCACGTTGAGATGCGGAAGGAGTCGGCGGGGATTTCGGTGGCGTGTAGAGCGAGCGAGCGCGTCGGAGTGGAGTGCGGGTTTTTTTTGTTTTCGAAACGAAAGCGGCGGCCGGCCAGCCACCCGTGCGGTGTGACGTCGGCCGTTGGGTATTGTGCGCTTTGAGCGCCGGGGAGGGATGATGTGTGATTGTTGCGCGCTGCTAGCAGGCAGGCAGAGTGAGCGGGTGTGGCGGACGGACGGGAAGTGGTGGTTTTTGTTTTTGGGTTGCGGGGCGAGAGGCAGGCGACCGACAAAGTTTGCTCGCGACGGAGAGATGTTAGTGGCCCTGAAAAGGGCCGTTTTTGTTTGTGCGGTGCGGTGCCGCGGCGCGGTTTAGGCGCGCTCGCCGCGGATGCGGCGCGCGAGCTGGATGTCCTTGGGCATGATGGTGACGCGCTTGGCGTGGATTGCGCACAGGTTGGTGTCTTCGAAGAGGCCGACGAGGTAGGCCTCGCTGGCCTCCTGCAGGGCCATGACTGCGGAGCTCTGGAAGCGCAGGTCGGTCTTGAAGTCCTGGGCGATCTCGCGCACTAGGCGCTGGAATGGCAGCTTGCGGATGAGCAGCTCTGTGCTCTTCTGGTAGCGCCTGATTTCTCGCAGGGCGACGGTGCCCGGCCTGTAGCGGTGGGGCTTCTTGACGCCTCCGGTGGCGGGCGCGCTCTTCCTCGCCGCCTTGGTGGCGAGCTGTTTGCGCGGCGCCTTTCCGCCGGTGGACTTGCGGGCCGTTTGCTTTGTGCGGGCCATGGCGGTAGCGGTAGCGGAGCGGCGTGCGTGGAGGTTAGGTGTGGCGCGGCGTCCGGTGCTGCCTTGACAACGGGCCCGCGCGCCTCCGTGCTGCGCTTATATGCCCTCGGTTGCGCGTGGTGGGGGGAGGGCGGGCCAGAGTCTATATAGGGGGGCGGCGGGCGCGCTGGGCGCAGACCGTAGCCGACTCGCCAGCCGCTGCAGCCGCTGTTTGTGCACGTTTTGCTTTGCCCGAGGAAGGAAGGATGACAGGCCGCGGCAAGGGAGGAAAGGGGCTCGGCAAGGGTGGCGCCAAGCGGCACCGCAAGGTGTTGCGCGACAACATCCAGGGCATCACGAAGCCCGCCATCCGCCGCCTGGCTCGCAGGGGCGGCGTGAAGCGCATCTCTGGTCTGATCTACGAGGAGACCCGCGGGGTGCTGAAGGTGTTCCTGGAGAACGTGATCCGCGACGCGGTGACGTACACTGAGCACGCCAAGCGCAAGACTGTGACGGCCATGGACGTGGTGTACGCCCTGAAGAGGCAGGGGCGCACCCTGTACGGTTTCGGCGGTTAGGCTGCGTCGCAGCGGGCGCTGGCCTTCCCGCGGCCGTGCTTGTGGGTGGGAGAGACTAGAAAACGGCCCTTTTCAGGGCCACCACACTGTTCGGAAGTTGAAAAGTGCGAAAGAGTCTGTGTTGTTGCTGCGTGTGTGCGCTGTGTTGTTTGTTTGTTTCTTTCTTTCTTTCCGTTTGAGCGACGTGATGTGACTGGGAGGGGAGAAGGAAAGGAAACGTGTCATGTGGCTGGCTGTGTGTGGAGCTGCTTCGTTTGTGTGTCTTTGTATCGATCGCGACGGAGATGGCGGGCTGTGTGTTGTTGTGCGAGAGGCGGTGATTATTTGCTTGCGTGGTTTGGCTCTGTGTGTTTGTTTGCGGCGGCGTTGGGGTTTCCGAGGCAAGGCGTGTGGGCATAGGCGGCCGGATCAGCTGTTTCGTTCGTGTCGACGGCCGTTGCGCGCGGGAGTGGAGGGCGGTGTGTCGACACGCCTCCCTTTAACAATGGTCATTATTGCTGCCGTTGTCGGTTTGGAAGGCGACTGCGACCGTGCAAAATGTGTGTGTGTGTGTGTGTGTGTGTTGGGCCACACGGGCTGTGTGGGCGACAAGATGGCGGACGTGCGCCGGCGGCGGCTGTGCTGTGACAGTGCAAAGTTAAAACAAAACAAGGTGCGGCGAGGACGACTGCAATTTTGCTTTGGACGTAGGTTTGTGTGGTGGCCCTGAAAAGGGCCGATTGTTGTGGGCCGAGCCGGCAAAGCGCGTTGCGTGCAGGGGAGCACGCGGCGCTGCGATTGCCTGGCCTCCTTTAGGCCTTCTTCTCGGTCTTCTTTGGCAGCAGGACGGCCTGGATGTTGGGCAGGACACCACCCTGTGCGATGGTGACGCCCGACAGGAGCTTGTTGAGCTCCTCGTCGTTGCGGATGGCAAGCTGCAGGTGGCGCGGGATGATGCGCGTCTTCTTGTTGTCGCGGGCCGCGTTTCCGGCCAGCTCGAGCACCTCAGCCGCGAGGTACTCCATGACGGCGGCGAGGTAGACGGGCGCCCCGGCGCCGACGCGCTCTGCGTAGTTTCCCTTGCGCAGGAGGCGGTGGATTCTGCCGACCGGGAACTGGAGCCCAGCCCTGCTTGAGCGGGACTTTGACTTGCCCTTGACTTTGCCTCCCTTTCCGCGTCCGGACATGGCGATGGGCTAGCGACGGTGCACACGAAACGGAAACGAAAACGACCGGTGCGAGCGGCAGCGAGTCGAGCAGCGGAGTGCGTGCCGGCGCAGCCGGGGTGGGGGTGCTTTATGGGCTCGGGTGCGGCGGCCGGTTGCGCGCGCGCCCCATTGGTCGGCGGCCGCAACAGGGCGAGCTGGTAAAGGTGCGGCGGCGGCTGGCGGCGGGTGCCACTGTGTGGGGAGACGCTGACTAGAGCGGAGCGCTTGCTACTGGTGTTGCTGCTGCCGTACGTTGGTTCGAGATGCCGCCCAAGACTAGCGGGAAGGCCGCCAAGAAGGCTGGCAAGGCGCAGAAGAACATTTCGAAGGGCGACAAGAAGAAGAAGCGCAAGAGGAAGGAGAGCTATGCCATCTACATCTACAAGGTGCTGAAGCAGGTGCACCCTGACACGGGCATCTCGTCGAAGGCGATGAGCATCATGAACAGCTTCGTGAACGACATTTTCGAGCGCATTGCGGCCGAGGCTTCTCGCCTGGCGCACTACAACAAGCGCTCGACCATCACGTCCCGCGAGATCCAGACCGCTGTGCGGCTGTTGCTGCCTGGCGAGCTGGCCAAGCACGCCGTGAGCGAGGGCACGAAGGCGGTGACCAAGTACACGAGCTCCAAGTAAGGAGGTGGCTCTGGAATGGAAGGAAGGATGGAGAAGGCTCCTCCGTTGCGAGAGCGGCAAAACGGCCCTTTTCAGGGCCACCAACTTGCCTTTTGCGGGAAGGGCGGAATTGTTGTTGTTGTTTGTGTGGACGGCTGTGATGTATGTGTGCATTTTGATTGTGGGTGGGGGGGCGCGTCAAAGCGTGTTGCGCGGGGTACGGCCACGAGGTTGGTCGCCGTGGCGTGGAATGGTGGCACGCCTCGTTGGCGTGGTTTTTGACCCATTGGTGTTGTTGGGGTGTGTGTGTTACCCGTCTGCGAGGGGGGACAGTGCGATCGGCGACTTTTGTGTCACCGTAACGACGGCCGTTTGCGGGTTTGTTTTTTTTGCACATCATACATGGCGAGGGTGAAATGTGAAGTGTTTTTGTTTGGTTTTTTTTGCCGCCCACTATTCCCTTTGCTGTACGCCGAGTTTGACAATGGTGCGACGTAACTGCAGCGTGGAGGTGTGTGAGTGACGTTGAAATGAACGTGCCATTAAGACGCATTGTTGTTGTATTGTACTGTACGTGTACGGCGACACGCACGATGATGTACCATTCGACTCTGATGTTTGATAGCCGTGTCTGACTGATTGCGTACGACGCACGCACACCGATGTCGTCATTCAAGATGCACGCTAGACGACGACGGCGGCGGCGGCGGTCGTTTGTTTGGCGAATGTCTGTACACGTGTTTGTCTGTGTCCATCCGGTATGTATTTGTTTGTTTGAAAGTGTTTTGTGTGTCGGTGACGTGGTCCGATCCGTCGCCCCCTGAGTAACTGTCGATCGGCGCGATAGACCGGCGTCACGCAACTGAACCCGAAGTCTTGGGCACACCCGTCATACTGTTGTACACCGTCGCGCTGAGAACGGTAACGAAAGGTTGACTTTGATCGGTCGGAATGTCTGGGCAGAACGTGAGGAATGAGGCAAGAGTGCAAGGAGGGGGGGCAAAAGAGAGAGGAAGGGAAAAAGGGGAGAAACGCATTCGTAGAGCAACGGAACGTTCCCGTGTCGGAGGCGTATTGGAGCCGCACTGAAATGCGTTTAACGGCGGCGCGGCTGCAAGTGTCTGCCGTGGTGAACGTTACCTTTGACGGCTGCATTGGGCTTTGCCTTTGCTTTTGCTTTCGCTTTCGCTTTCGCGTTCGCTTTCGCTTTCCCGGATGTACGTAACGTTTGTTGATATGGTTCTGAGGAAGAGTGTATGACAGTGCCGTGCCGTCCATGTTCGTGTGCCCTCCCATTGTGTGTATGCTATTGTCTGTGTACTTGAATGATGTATGTAGGTGTTAGTGGACATGTTTTACCAGTGGGGGGAAATGGATCGTCGATAGTTGCCGTCACTCTGTCACGGTCGAGATGACGCACCCTCCGTACAGAAAGGTGTCGAGAAAGTGAGTGTGTGTGTGTGTGTGTGTGTGTGTGTGTGTGTGTGCGTGCGTCCGTGAATTGGCAGTGTTTGGAGGTGGGCGTGCCCTGGATGTGGCTGTTCGTTAGGCGGTAGTGTTGTGTGGACAGGGGAGGGGCATGCGTAACGCTGCTGGCATGGCATTTCGGGAGATGGGAGGGGGCAAACGAGGAAACGAGGAGCGGCGGCCAAAGACGGGACGGGGAGGGGCGCGGGGTGTGGGTGGCTTGCGCCTGTGCTCGGCGTTGTGGTTTGTGCAAAAGAGGAGGAGAAAAACAATGTGAGTTGCCAGGGAGGGGAGCGGTGTTGTGTTGTGGTTGTCGTGGTGTAGCCGCAGACGCGGCTGTCAGTGAACGTGGCGAGACGGACGGATGCGCGGAGGGGCGGGGGCGGCGCATTTCGCCGGTGCCGTGCCGTGCCGTGCCGTGCCATGCCGTGCCATGCCTGAAAGCCGCGTGGTCGCTGTGTTGTTGGTGGCGTGGGGGCGAGGAGAGTACCGTACGGGTGTGCTTGTGCGCCGGAAATGGCACACTGCGCCCGCCCGTCTTGGAGGCTGATGGCTGTGGTGTGGAAATGGGGCGCGGTGATGTTGAAGCAGTTGAAGAACAGAAAAGAAACCAAGAAAACGGAAGGCGTGATGCGGCGGTGGTGGTGAGAGCGGGAAAAACAAAACAAAAAAAAAGAAGGAAAAACAACAAGAAACAAAAAAGAAAACAAAAAGTCTATCAATATTAAAATGTAAATGGAAATGGAAATGGACCCAGGCATAACCTCCCTGCACAAATAGCAGAGAGTCCGATGATAATAAAAATGTGCCAGAATGTTAACGTCCCTACAAAACAAACCCAACGATAATATTAATGAAAGAGTGAACCGTATGTAACATTGCAACAGACATAATGAAACCTGATAAATTGTATAAGGGCAGCAGCGTTGACCTTTGGCCCTGTATTCAGAATAAAAAGAGCCAAAGATCGTTACCCCAATGAAAAAGACACTGAAACACGTATGTAACATAGTAGCGATGGCGAGACATTGTAGCATCTGTGACCAGAGAGTTTGCGCTGGACTGCGCGAGTGTTGCGAGCGGTTCTCAGTCAGTCAGTCAGTCAGTCAGTAGTCGTCGCGTGCAGTACGCTAATAGTCGTCATGCAGAGCGGTCGGTCAGTAGTAGCAGCCGAGTGCGGTTGTTGTGATGTAGGCGGTCGGCAACACTGGTCAAGATGGTGAATAAGGTATACTGTTAATTAATATAATCATTAGATAATGAAAAATTGTATTTATTGTAATTATTCTCCAACAAGTTCCCCAATAATAATTTTTATTTCAAAAGCATTTTTCAAACATTTAATTTTTTATTGAACTAAAGAGTTCGTTGCACTTCACATTTCATTCCACTTCTTTGAAGAAAAATGTCACTAAAATCACAAAAAAAAAGAGAGAATATTATTATTTGCAATGCAGTTCCTCCAAGCGCTGCGCAACAACCAGAGCAGAAATGTGACATCCATTTATTCGGAGGTAAGACTTTAATTCTGATTGTTTTGCACAGGGCCAAAGACCGATATTTCGGTTTAATTGAAGTTTCTTGTCACTGAACGGACTTTTTTAAATGTTGTGTGAAGACTTTATATTTGAGTCAGATTGCGAATTTCACATTTTTGTTGCCATTTTCAATACCTCTCATTGTGGGCGAGGTTACAATTAGCGCAATGTCCATTAGCATCCGTAAATAACATTGTCCATTATTTTAAATTTTGCTGGGAGGTTACAACACACACACAAAAGAAAAAAAAACAAAAAAAAAATTGCATTTATATCCGCTCCTCAATTGTAGATACCCCTTACACAGCTGTGTGCAATGAATGAGTGCTGGCTGGTAATTAATTGCACTCCTTGGAGGGAAATGCCATAGGACGTAGTCTTTAAAAAGTGAATGTTTTTCGTTAAGAGACAAAAGTTACTTTAGAAAAACAGTAATAGTGGGGCTTTTGTTGTTGAACAAAATAAGTACAATGAACATACGTTATCAGATTTGCGCAATGCAGCGTCACACCACCTTTTTGATTATAACACAATATACTATACATCGTCCCGAACCGTGACCAGAGTCGCGAGACGAGCAGAGCACGCCGCCGACGCCCGCTCAGTACAACCGTCCACCCGCTACTACTGTCGACCGACTACTACCTCTCCCGACTCGCGCTACAATATATATAACAACTGTTCCTGGCGACCCGGTGCGTGCCACTACTGTCGTCTGGCGCGGTCCAAGCGCCGACTAGCAGCGATAAAGAACTCTCTGGTCAGACAGAGATGCTGTCATGCCTCGCCATCGCTCTGGTAATGAATACATACGTGTTGCAGCGTGCGTACCACCGGAACACGCAGTGGCGGAGCCAAAGACTGTGTTGTCGAGGTCGAGTGCGAGTGGGAAGAGAGGCAGCGTCGGCACGGAGATGCAAGCGAGCGCGAGACGCACGGGGGCTGCGGCGTGGCGCGTTTGCGGTCGGCGCCTTTGGTGGCAACGGCCGGGACAAGCAGCGGTGTATGGTGTGGTGCGGGGCGGACAGGGGCGGCGGTGGACGGGGAGGAGGCGGCGCGACGACGGCATGGGGGCGAAAACGGGACGGGGGACGGGGGACGGCGGATGTTGAGAGGCGTCACGCGCGGACAGGACACAGACACAGAGACACACAGATTGGAAAGGGAGGGTGCGCGGTAGTAGTTGGGAATGTGCGTACCGTGCGGGATGGGAGTGGGCGAGGAACACGGTCGTGGCCCCTGTTTTGGGTGCGTGTGATGACGTCGGTGTGTTGTGGGAAGGGAAGGTGCTGTGGCGGCGGCGCGTAATGGGCGTAGGCCGAAAAGAGAAAGGAACGTGGGCAGTGTGTTGGCAAGCGTCGGTTCGACTGCGACGTTGATGGGCAGGGCAGGGCAAGGTTAATGGTGGTAGGAGTAGGCGTGTGGGCGCAAAAAATCTGCCGCTGCAGGCGGTGCCGTAACCGCCATGGCGGGAAGGAGAGAGGGCCAAAGAAAGAAAGAAAGAAGAAAAAAAAAAAAAAAAAAAAAAGGAGGGGGGGGGGGGGGGCGAAAGTGGAGAGGCGGTGGTGTGAGAAGGGCGGGGGCGGAAGGAAGGCAGGAAGGACAAGAGGCGAGGCGACGGCTTGCTTTGTGTATCGGTCGGTCTCTGGCTATGCTTCGTTTTCTGCAGCAGGGTCGGTGCGCGGCGTGGCTCGCGGCAGTGGGAACGCCTGGTGGCTGGACGGCCAGCAATGCGGTTGGATGGGCGGCCACAGCACCGCACCTGTGCCCGAGGAGGAGACGCTGGCGGCGGGCCCTGAGGTGAGGCCGGCTCGGCTGGGGCTGTGGATGTGTAGGTGTGGCGCCGCTGCTGCAACAACGAGTAAAACGCGAGAAGAAGGGATGGCGGTAGAGAGGAAAAAAAAAAATATAAAAGGTCGTGTTGTGTTGATGCGCAGGCAGACGCGTACAGAGAGACGAGCCCGGTCTGCAGCAGGGTGTGGCCGTGCCGAGTGCAGAGCAGCGGCGGCTCGGTTCGGTTCGGCCCGGCCCGGCGGGCCGCGCTGTTGTCGCGGACGTGAGCGCCCCCTGGCGGGTGGCCGGAGGCGGCGCGGCGTGTTGGACGTGTGGCTGGTGGCAGTGCACAATTTGCGAGTGGCTGGCGGTGTGGTGTGGCGGTTGGCGCGTCGGGCGGCGGAGAGGTATGTGTTGCGGGCGCCCTTTGCTGCGCTGCGTCGTTGCGTGTGCCGTACAGGGCGGGCGCTTGTCGACTGTGTGGCGAATTGGCGTGAAACGGCTGCCGAGAGGTGTGTGGTAGCGAGCCGGTCGGTGGTGTCAGTGCGAAGGGGAATGTGCGTGCGTTTGGCGGTTTCGGTGTGCTTTTTGCGGCGTGAGAGTGGGAATTAGTGGGGCCGGCTGTTGTGTTGGTTCCTTGTGTCTTGTGTCGCGTAGCGTGATGGCAACGTGGAAGGACGCCGGTTTCGTTTCGAGCCTTGCGTGTGGTTGTCGACGTTGACTGGTTGGCGTGTGCCGATGCACGTGCATGTGTGGGTCGCGAGTGCGTTTTTGGCTGGCTGTGTGTGTGTGTGTGTGTGTGTTTTGGGGGGGGGGAAGGGGGAGGCGGTGGTGAAAGTGCAGTCGTTGCCACGGGCGTCGTCGGGTGGGGCTGGCTGGGGCTGTGCGTCGTGGCGGAAAGGTGGTAGGTTGCGGGAAGCGAGCCCGTCGTTGACGGTGTCGCGTGAGTTGTGAATCGAGTGGGGCGCGGGGCGCGGGACAGGAGCAGCGTGCCGCTGCGTCGTGGTCGTCAGCAGAGGCTGTGCGTGTGCTTGTCCTTTTTGTGGGCGGTTCGTGCGAGGCGTTTTTGTTTTGTGTTGCCCTAGTTGTTAGTTTATTTTGTTTGTGTTTGTTATTTTGAGACGACGACTGGTTGGTGGCTGTGCGCGCGAAGTGGCGGTGTGCGCTTCCCGTGTCGTTTGTGTTGTTTGGTTTTTTTGTTTTTGTGTGTTTTTTTTTGCACTGGGCCCCGGTGGGTGGGTGCGTGTGTGTCGATTGCCGGCTGGCGAAAGGTGCGCCATCGGCGGGGTGGGTCGCCGGCACAAGTAGAGGCGGCGGCGTTGTTGCTGTTGTTGTGTGGTGTTTGTTTTGTTCGGCTGTGTCGGCGAGCTGTGTTGCGGTGCGTGTGAATGGTGGTGCAAAAGTGCTGGCGTTGGGGCTGCGACTGCGACGGCGGCGAGCCGCGGGCGCGCCATTGATAGTGATGTTGTGAACAGCGGCTGTGTACGGTAGTGGTGTTGTTGTAGCACGACGTGCATCCGGGCCGGCGCGGAAAGCGCAGTTGCGGGCGGTTGCCCTTCGGTGCCAGCCCATGTCGCGTGAGCGGCGGGTTGCTCTGGTGTCGACACGTGGTGCTCTGGGTTGTTGTGTGGTGCCCTTTGGCCGGTGGGGGTGGTTCGCGTGTGTCTCGTTCGCGCTCGGTGTCTGGTCGTGGTCGTGCTGCTCCCCCGTCTGTCGGCGGTTTCCGACGTCGTCTGTACGTTTTTGTTCGTTTGCGGCGTGCCTGCCGACGTCGTCCCGTCGCGACCTTTCAACCGAAAGTGTGGCGCCCGAAGGTGAACGAACGTAACCCTGACCTCGGCGCTTTACGCTGAGCCGAGCGAACCGAACCTAACCTGTGGTGTGGCGAGGTGAGCTCAGCCTGTGAGCCCCTAACGTCTACGTAAGGTAAGCTGTCCGGCTCACGCCTCACGTTTGAACGCTTTTTTAACCTACGTTTGACGCTTCTTAACCTAGCACTGACCCCTTAACCTAACGTGTAACCTAACCTAACCTAACCTAACCTCTGACGCCTGACGTGTTTGAATGCTTAACCTAAGTTTGACGCTTAACCTAACCCAAGTCCCCTTAACCTAACCCACGTCCACCTAACCTAACCTAACCTAACGTAGACGTGTAAACGTAATGTGTAACGCGTAACGTGTAAGGTCGGCTGTCGTGTGTGCTTGACGGCAGATTGGGTTGGTCTGTAGATTCGGATTGCGGTTTGCCTCGGTCGAGGGGTTGGGTCGGAAGCGGCGAGGGGCGGCGGCGCCTGTTGCGCAGGCGGCGTCCGTTTGCGGCGGGCAATTGTTGAGAAACGGCTGTGAATGTTGGCGGGCGAGAGGAGGAGGACGGCGCGCGATGTGGCCCGACGGCTGCGGGCCGATCGGGAAACGGCGGGAGGGCGACGGAAGGCGATGGGGCGGCGGAGGCGCGTTTGCACGGCCGTCATCGCCGCACGCCTCGGCTTGTGTGGCTGTGGCGCCGGCCGCGCTGGCCGGGCTGCCGCGGCGACGGTGTGGGAGTTTTGCCGAAGGTTTGGCCATTGTGGCGGGTCGTCGGCTGGGGCTGTGGGGGCGGCATTTGGGCGGGGGCGGCGATTCTCGGCGGGCCGACCCAGGCTGTAGCGCGCGGTAGCTGCAGTTTGGCCGTGGTTTGCGGCGCTGCCGTGGCGACTGGTTGGCGACTGTGGTGTGGCTGTGTGTAGCCCCATCCTCGGTGGTTTGAAAGGCGCGGGCGGTTGTGGCGCAGGTTTGGGGCTGCTCCGCACAGGCTGTCGGACGTTGGGCGGTAGCAAGCGCGGGAGGCGCGGCGCGGCGGCGCGCAGAGTGGCGGCCGCTCTCTCGGCCGTCCGCGCCCGCCCGCGACACTGGCTGGGCCTTGTGATTCTCTGCTCTGCTGCTGTGCTGTGCTTGCGTGCCTGCCGTCCCGCTCGCTCTCGCTGTGTGTTACGCGCGTCGTCGAAATGGCAGATCAGGCGGCTACGAACGAGACTGCTGCGGCACCCGCCGCCACCGGCACTACGAAGAAGGCCAAGTCTGCGTCGTCTGCGAAGAAGCCGCGCGCCAAGCCTGCGCACCCGCGCACCTCTGAGATGGTGACGGCCGCCATCAAGAGTCTGAAGGAGCGCGGCGGGTCGTCGCTGCAGGCGATCAAGAAGTACATAGCCGCGCACTACAAGCTGGACGCGGAGAAGCTGGCGCCGTTTATCAAGAAGTACCTCAAGTCGGCCGTCGTGGCGGGCGAGCTGGTGCAGACGAAGGGGAAGGGCGCGTCCGGCTCGTTCAAGCTTGCCGGCGCCGGCGGCGGGGGGGCGGCCGAGGGCGGCAAGGCTCGTGCTGGCGGTGCCAAGAAGAAGCGCGCCGCTCCGGCCAGCAAGGAGAAGAAGGGCGCCCGTGCGGCCGGCGCAAAGAAGGCTGGTGGCGTGAAGGCGGCGACCGGTCGGAAGGCGGGCGCCGCCAAGAAGGCGTCTGCGGCGTCGGCCGCTCCCGCGGGTGCGAAGAAGGCGGCTGCGGCCAAGCCGGCCAAGGCCAAGTCGCCGTCGAAGGCGAAGAAGGCCGCCAAGGTTCCGACGAAGAAGCCGAAGGCGCCGCGCCCGAAGAAGGCGACGACGCCGTCTAAGGCGAAGGCTTCGCCCAAGAAGAAGAAGTAGAGTAGAGGAGAAAGAGATGGGGGAAAGGAAGGGTTTGGCGCTTGACTCCGTCGTCCCCACCCCCCGTCGTCGTCTAGTGGCGCGCAAGAGACGCGCGGCCCAAAAAAAACGGCCCTTCTCAGGGCCATCAAAGCACGTCGGGGAAGGTTTTGATTGTCGTGTTGCGTTTGGTGTGGGTGTCTGTCTGTATGCCCGTGGGGATGCTGTTTGCGTGCCGTGGTGGTTGGATTGCGGGGGTCGGTGGCGGGTGTGGGCGGCGGTAGCGGTAAGCGGTGTTGTTGTTGTTGTTGTTGTTGTTGTTGTCGTGGTTGATTGTCGCCGTGTTTGTGGCGGCGGCCGACGGTTGGTTTTCTGTCACGTTGTTTAGTTTGAATACGTTGGTTGGCTTGCCTGCGTTCGTTCTTCTCGGATGTCTGTCTTGTCGAGTCGTGTCTGGTCTTTGTTTTGTTCCTTTGTGTGTGTGTGTGTGTTATGTTTTGCAACGGGGGGCACGTTGAGATGCGGAAGGAGTCGGCGGGGATTTCGGTGGCGTGTAGAGCGAGCGAGCGCGTCGGAGTGGAGTGCGGGTTTTTTTTGTTTTCGAAACGAAAGCGGCGGCCGGCCAGCCACCCGTGCGGTGTGACGTCGGCCGTTGGGTATTGTGCGCTTTGAGCGCCGGGGAGGGATGATGTGTGATTGTTGCGCGCTGCTAGCAGGCAGGCAGAGTGAGCGGGTGTGGCGGACGGACGGGAAGTGGTGGTTTTTGTTTTTGGGTTGCGGGGCGAGAGGCAGGCGACCGACAAAGTTTGCTCGCGACGGAGAGATGTTAGTGGCCCTGAAAAGGGCCGTTTTTGTTTGTGCGGTGCGGTGCCGCGGCGCGGTTTAGGCGCGCTCGCCGCGGATGCGGCGCGCGAGCTGGATGTCCTTGGGCATGATGGTGACGCGCTTGGCGTGGATTGCGCACAGGTTGGTGTCTTCGAAGAGGCCGACGAGGTAGGCCTCGCTGGCCTCCTGCAGGGCCATGACTGCGGAGCTCTGGAAGCGCAGGTCGGTCTTGAAGTCCTGGGCGATCTCGCGCACTAGGCGCTGGAATGGCAGCTTGCGGATGAGCAGCTCTGTGCTCTTCTGGTAGCGCCTGATTTCTCGCAGGGCGACGGTGCCCGGCCTGTAGCGGTGGGGCTTCTTGACGCCTCCGGTGGCGGGCGCGCTCTTCCTCGCCGCCTTGGTGGCGAGCTGTTTGCGCGGCGCCTTTCCGCCGGTGGACTTGCGGGCCGTTTGCTTTGTGCGGGCCATGGCGGTAGCGGTAGCGGAGCGGCGTGCGTGGAGGTTAGGTGTGGCGCGGCGTCCGGTGCTGCCTTGACAACGGGCCCGCGCGCCTCCGTGCTGCGCTTATATGCCCTCGGTTGCGCGTGGTGGGGGGAGGGCGGGCCAGAGTCTATATAGGGGGGCGGCGGGCGCGCTGGGCGCAGACCGTAGCCGACTCGCCAGCCGCTGCAGCCGCTGTTTGTGCACGTTTTGCTTTGCCCGAGGAAGGAAGGATGACAGGCCGCGGCAAGGGAGGAAAGGGGCTCGGCAAGGGTGGCGCCAAGCGGCACCGCAAGGTGTTGCGCGACAACATCCAGGGCATCACGAAGCCCGCCATCCGCCGCCTGGCTCGCAGGGGCGGCGTGAAGCGCATCTCTGGTCTGATCTACGAGGAGACCCGCGGGGTGCTGAAGGTGTTCCTGGAGAACGTGATCCGCGACGCGGTGACGTACACTGAGCACGCCAAGCGCAAGACTGTGACGGCCATGGACGTGGTGTACGCCCTGAAGAGGCAGGGGCGCACCCTGTACGGTTTCGGCGGTTAGGCTGCGTCGCAGCGGGCGCTGGCCTTCCCGCGGCCGTGCTTGTGGGTGGGAGAGACTAGAAAACGGCCCTTTTCAGGGCCACCACACTGTTCGGAAGTTGAAAAGTGCGAAAGAGTCTGTGTTGTTGCTGCGTGTGTGCGCTGTGTTGTTTGTTTGTTTCTTTCTTTCTTTCCGTTTGAGCGACGTGATGTGACTGGGAGGGGAGAAGGAAAGGAAACGTGTCATGTGGCTGGCTGTGTGTGGAGCTGCTTCGTTTGTGTGTCTTTGTATCGATCGCGACGGAGATGGCGGGCTGTGTGTTGTTGTGCGAGAGGCGGTGATTATTTGCTTGCGTGGTTTGGCTCTGTGTGTTTGTTTGCGGCGGCGTTGGGGTTTCCGAGGCAAGGCGTGTGGGCATAGGCGGCCGGATCAGCTGTTTCGTTCGTGTCGACGGCCGTTGCGCGCGGGAGTGGAGGGCGGTGTGTCGACACGCCTCCCTTTAACAATGGTCATTATTGCTGCCGTTGTCGGTTTGGAAGGCGACTGCGACCGTGCAAAATGTGTGTGTGTGTGTGTGTGTGTGTTGGGCCACACGGGCTGTGTGGGCGACAAGATGGCGGACGTGCGCCGGCGGCGGCTGTGCTGTGACAGTGCAAAGTTAAAACAAAACAAGGTGCGGCGAGGACGACTGCAATTTTGCTTTGGACGTAGGTTTGTGTGGTGGCCCTGAAAAGGGCCGATTGTTGTGGGCCGAGCCGGCAAAGCGCGTTGCGTGCAGGGGAGCACGCGGCGCTGCGATTGCCTGGCCTCCTTTAGGCCTTCTTCTCGGTCTTCTTTGGCAGCAGGACGGCCTGGATGTTGGGCAGGACACCACCCTGTGCGATGGTGACGCCCGACAGGAGCTTGTTGAGCTCCTCGTCGTTGCGGATGGCAAGCTGCAGGTGGCGCGGGATGATGCGCGTCTTCTTGTTGTCGCGGGCCGCGTTTCCGGCCAGCTCGAGCACCTCAGCCGCGAGGTACTCCATGACGGCGGCGAGGTAGACGGGCGCCCCGGCGCCGACGCGCTCTGCGTAGTTTCCCTTGCGCAGGAGGCGGTGGATTCTGCCGACCGGGAACTGGAGCCCAGCCCTGCTTGAGCGGGACTTTGACTTGCCCTTGACTTTGCCTCCCTTTCCGCGTCCGGACATGGCGATGGGCTAGCGACGGTGCACACGAAACGGAAACGAAAACGACCGGTGCGAGCGGCAGCGAGTCGAGCAGCGGAGTGCGTGCCGGCGCAGCCGGGGTGGGGGTGCTTTATGGGCTCGGGTGCGGCGGCCGGTTGCGCGCGCGCCCCATTGGTCGGCGGCCGCAACAGGGCGAGCTGGTAAAGGTGCGGCGGCGGCTGGCGGCGGGTGCCACTGTGTGGGGAGACGCTGACTAGAGCGGAGCGCTTGCTACTGGTGTTGCTGCTGCCGTACGTTGGTTCGAGATGCCGCCCAAGACTAGCGGGAAGGCCGCCAAGAAGGCTGGCAAGGCGCAGAAGAACATTTCGAAGGGCGACAAGAAGAAGAAGCGCAAGAGGAAGGAGAGCTATGCCATCTACATCTACAAGGTGCTGAAGCAGGTGCACCCTGACACGGGCATCTCGTCGAAGGCGATGAGCATCATGAACAGCTTCGTGAACGACATTTTCGAGCGCATTGCGGCCGAGGCTTCTCGCCTGGCGCACTACAACAAGCGCTCGACCATCACGTCCCGCGAGATCCAGACCGCTGTGCGGCTGTTGCTGCCTGGCGAGCTGGCCAAGCACGCCGTGAGCGAGGGCACGAAGGCGGTGACCAAGTACACGAGCTCCAAGTAAGGAGGTGGCTCTGGAATGGAAGGAAGGATGGAGAAGGCTCCTCCGTTGCGAGAGCGGCAAAACGGCCCTTTTCAGGGCCACCAACTTGCCTTTTGCGGGAAGGGCGGAATTGTTGTTGTTGTTTGTGTGGACGGCTGTGATGTATGTGTGCATTTTGATTGTGGGTGGGGGGGCGCGTCAAAGCGTGTTGCGCGGGGTACGGCCACGAGGTTGGTCGCCGTGGCGTGGAATGGTGGCACGCCTCGTTGGCGTGGTTTTTGACCCATTGGTGTTGTTGGGGTGTGTGTGTTACCCGTCTGCGAGGGGGGACAGTGCGATCGGCGACTTTTGTGTCACCGTAACGACGGCCGTTTGCGGGTTTGTTTTTTTTGCACATCATACATGGCGAGGGTGAAATGTGAAGTGTTTTTGTTTGGTTTTTTTTGCCGCCCACTATTCCCTTTGCTGTACGCCGAGTTTGACAATGGTGCGACGTAACTGCAGCGTGGAGGTGTGTGAGTGACGTTGAAATGAACGTGCCATTAAGACGCATTGTTGTTGTATTGTACTGTACGTGTACGGCGACACGCACGATGATGTACCATTCGACTCTGATGTTTGATAGCCGTGTCTGACTGATTGCGTACGACGCACGCACACCGATGTCGTCATTCAAGATGCACGCTAGACGACGACGGCGGCGGCGGCGGTCGTTTGTTTGGCGAATGTCTGTACACGTGTTTGTCTGTGTCCATCCGGTATGTATTTGTTTGTTTGAAAGTGTTTTGTGTGTCGGTGACGTGGTCCGATCCGTCGCCCCCTGAGTAACTGTCGATCGGCGCGATAGACCGGCGTCACGCAACTGAACCCGAAGTCTTGGGCACACCCGTCATACTGTTGTACACCGTCGCGCTGAGAACGGTAACGAAAGGTTGACTTTGATCGGTCGGAATGTCTGGGCAGAACGTGAGGAATGAGGCAAGAGTGCAAGGAGGGGGGGCAAAAGAGAGAGGAAGGGAAAAAGGGGAGAAACGCATTCGTAGAGCAACGGAACGTTCCCGTGTCGGAGGCGTATTGGAGCCGCACTGAAATGCGTTTAACGGCGGCGCGGCTGCAAGTGTCTGCCGTGGTGAACGTTACCTTTGACGGCTGCATTGGGCTTTGCCTTTGCTTTTGCTTTCGCTTTCGCTTTCGCGTTCGCTTTCGCTTTCCCGGATGTACGTAACGTTTGTTGATATGGTTCTGAGGAAGAGTGTATGACAGTGCCGTGCCGTCCATGTTCGTGTGCCCTCCCATTGTGTGTATGCTATTGTCTGTGTACTTGAATGATGTATGTAGGTGTTAGTGGACATGTTTTACCAGTGGGGGGAAATGGATCGTCGATAGTTGCCGTCACTCTGTCACGGTCGAGATGACGCACCCTCCGTACAGAAAGGTGTCGAGAAAGTGAGTGTGTGTGTGTGTGTGTGTGTGTGTGTGTGTGTGTGCGTGCGTCCGTGAATTGGCAGTGTTTGGAGGTGGGCGTGCCCTGGATGTGGCTGTTCGTTAGGCGGTAGTGTTGTGTGGACAGGGGAGGGGCATGCGTAACGCTGCTGGCATGGCATTTCGGGAGATGGGAGGGGGCAAACGAGGAAACGAGGAGCGGCGGCCAAAGACGGGACGGGGAGGGGCGCGGGGTGTGGGTGGCTTGCGCCTGTGCTCGGCGTTGTGGTTTGTGCAAAAGAGGAGGAGAAAAACAATGTGAGTTGCCAGGGAGGGGAGCGGTGTTGTGTTGTGGTTGTCGTGGTGTAGCCGCAGACGCGGCTGTCAGTGAACGTGGCGAGACGGACGGATGCGCGGAGGGGCGGGGGCGGCGCATTTCGCCGGTGCCGTGCCGTGCCGTGCCGTGCCATGCCGTGCCATGCCTGAAAGCCGCGTGGTCGCTGTGTTGTTGGTGGCGTGGGGGCGAGGAGAGTACCGTACGGGTGTGCTTGTGCGCCGGAAATGGCACACTGCGCCCGCCCGTCTTGGAGGCTGATGGCTGTGGTGTGGAAATGGGGCGCGGTGATGTTGAAGCAGTTGAAGAACAGAAAAGAAACCAAGAAAACGGAAGGCGTGATGCGGCGGTGGTGGTGAGAGCGGGAAAAACAAAACAAAAAAAAAGAAGGAAAAACAACAAGAAACAAAAAAGAAAACAAAAAGTCTATCAATATTAAAATGTAAATGGAAATGGAAATGGACCCAGGCATAACCTCCCTGCACAAATAGCAGAGAGTCCGATGATAATAAAAATGTGCCAGAATGTTAACGTCCCTACAAAACAAACCCAACGATAATATTAATGAAAGAGTGAACCGTATGTAACATTGCAACAGACATAATGAAACCTGATAAATTGTATAAGGGCAGCAGCGTTGACCTTTGGCCCTGTATTCAGAATAAAAAGAGCCAAAGATCGTTACCCCAATGAAAAAGACACTGAAACACGTATGTAACATAGTAGCGATGGCGAGACATTGTAGCATCTGTGACCAGAGAGTTTGCGCTGGACTGCGCGAGTGTTGCGAGCGGTTCTCAGTCAGTCAGTCAGTCAGTCAGTAGTCGTCGCGTGCAGTACGCTAATAGTCGTCATGCAGAGCGGTCGGTCAGTAGTAGCAGCCGAGTGCGGTTGTTGTGATGTAGGCGGTCGGCAACACTGGTCAAGATGGTGAATAAGGTATACTGTTAATTAATATAATCATTAGATAATGAAAAATTGTATTTATTGTAATTATTCTCCAACAAGTTCCCCAATAATAATTTTTATTTCAAAAGCATTTTTCAAACATTTAATTTTTTATTGAACTAAAGAGTTCGTTGCACTTCACATTTCATTCCACTTCTTTGAAGAAAAATGTCACTAAAATCACAAAAAAAAAGAGAGAATATTATTATTTGCAATGCAGTTCCTCCAAGCGCTGCGCAACAACCAGAGCAGAAATGTGACATCCATTTATTCGGAGGTAAGACTTTAATTCTGATTGTTTTGCACAGGGCCAAAGACCGATATTTCGGTTTAATTGAAGTTTCTTGTCACTGAACGGACTTTTTTAAATGTTGTGTGAAGACTTTATATTTGAGTCAGATTGCGAATTTCACATTTTTGTTGCCATTTTCAATACCTCTCATTGTGGGCGAGGTTACAATTAGCGCAATGTCCATTAGCATCCGTAAATAACATTGTCCATTATTTTAAATTTTGCTGGGAGGTTACAACACACACACAAAAGAAAAAAAAACAAAAAAAAAATTGCATTTATATCCGCTCCTCAATTGTAGATACCCCTTACACAGCTGTGTGCAATGAATGAGTGCTGGCTGGTAATTAATTGCACTCCTTGGAGGGAAATGCCATAGGACGTAGTCTTTAAAAAGTGAATGTTTTTCGTTAAGAGACAAAAGTTACTTTAGAAAAACAGTAATAGTGGGGCTTTTGTTGTTGAACAAAATAAGTACAATGAACATACGTTATCAGATTTGCGCAATGCAGCGTCACACCACCTTTTTGATTATAACACAATATACTATACATCGTCCCGAACCGTGACCAGAGTCGCGAGACGAGCAGAGCACGCCGCCGACGCCCGCTCAGTACAACCGTCCACCCGCTACTACTGTCGACCGACTACTACCTCTCCCGACTCGCGCTACAATATATATAACAACTGTTCCTGGCGACCCGGTGCGTGCCACTACTGTCGTCTGGCGCGGTCCAAGCGCCGACTAGCAGCGATAAAGAACTCTCTGGTCAGACAGAGATGCTGTCATGCCTCGCCATCGCTCTGGTAATGAATACATACGTGTTGCAGCGTGCGTACCACCGGAACACGCAGTGGCGGAGCCAAAGACTGTGTTGTCGAGGTCGAGTGCGAGTGGGAAGAGAGGCAGCGTCGGCACGGAGATGCAAGCGAGCGCGAGACGCACGGGGGCTGCGGCGTGGCGCGTTTGCGGTCGGCGCCTTTGGTGGCAACGGCCGGGACAAGCAGCGGTGTATGGTGTGGTGCGGGGCGGACAGGGGCGGCGGTGGACGGGGAGGAGGCGGCGCGACGACGGCATGGGGGCGAAAACGGGACGGGGGACGGGGGACGGCGGATGTTGAGAGGCGTCACGCGCGGACAGGACACAGACACAGAGACACACAGATTGGAAAGGGAGGGTGCGCGGTAGTAGTTGGGAATGTGCGTACCGTGCGGGATGGGAGTGGGCGAGGAACACGGTCGTGGCCCCTGTTTTGGGTGCGTGTGATGACGTCGGTGTGTTGTGGGAAGGGAAGGTGCTGTGGCGGCGGCGCGTAATGGGCGTAGGCCGAAAAGAGAAAGGAACGTGGGCAGTGTGTTGGCAAGCGTCGGTTCGACTGCGACGTTGATGGGCAGGGCAGGGCAAGGTTAATGGTGGTAGGAGTAGGCGTGTGGGCGCAAAAAATCTGCCGCTGCAGGCGGTGCCGTAACCGCCATGGCGGGAAGGAGAGAGGGCCAAAGAAAGAAAGAAAGAAGAAAAAAAAAAAAAAAAAAAAAAGGAGGGGGGGGGGGGGGGGCGAAAGTGGAGAGGCGGTGGTGTGTGAGAAGGGCGGGGGCGGAAGGAAGGCAGGAAGGACAAGAGGCGAGGCGACGGCTTGCTTTGTGTATCGGTCGGTCTCTGGCTATGCTTCGTTTTCTGCAGCAGGGTCGGTGCGCGGCGTGGCTCGCGGCAGTGGGAACGCCTGGTGGCTGGACGGCCAGCAATGCGGTTGGATGGGCGGCCACAGCACCGCACCTGTGCCCGAGGAGGAGACGCTGGCGGCGGGCCCTGAGGTGAGGCCGGCTCGGCTGGGGCTGTGGATGTGTAGGTGTGGCGCCGCTGCTGCAACAACGAGTAAAACGCGAGAAGAAGGGATGGCGGTAGAGAGGAAAAAAAAAAATATAAAAGGTCGTGTTGTGTTGATGCGCAGGCAGACGCGTACAGAGAGACGAGCCCGGTCTGCAGCAGGGTGTGGCCGTGCCGAGTGCAGAGCAGCGGCGGCTCGGTTCGGTTCGGCCCGGCCCGGCGGGCCGCGCTGTTGTCGCGGACGTGAGCGCCCCCTGGCGGGTGGCCGGAGGCGGCGCGGCGTGTTGGACGTGTGGCTGGTGGCAGTGCACAATTTGCGAGTGGCTGGCGGTGTGGTGTGGCGGTTGGCGCGTCGGGCGGCGGAGAGGTATGTGTTGCGGGCGCCCTTTGCTGCGCTGCGTCGTTGCGTGTGCCGTACAGGGCGGGCGCTTGTCGACTGTGTGGCGAATTGGCGTGAAACGGCTGCCGAGAGGTGTGTGGTAGCGAGCCGGTCGGTGGTGTCAGTGCGAAGGGGAATGTGCGTGCGTTTGGCGGTTTCGGTGTGCTTTTTGCGGCGTGAGAGTGGGAATTAGTGGGGCCGGCTGTTGTGTTGGTTCCTTGTGTCTTGTGTCGCGTAGCGTGATGGCAACGTGGAAGGACGCCGGTTTCGTTTCGAGCCTTGCGTGTGGTTGTCGACGTTGACTGGTTGGCGTGTGCCGATGCACGTGCATGTGTGGGTCGCGAGTGCGTTTTTGGCTGGCTGTGTGTGTGTGTGTGTGTGTGTTTTGGGGGGGGGGAAGGGGGAGGCGGTGGTGAAAGTGCAGTCGTTGCCACGGGCGTCGTCGGGTGGGGCTGGCTGGGGCTGTGCGTCGTGGCGGAAAGGTGGTAGGTTGCGGGAAGCGAGCCCGTCGTTGACGGTGTCGCGTGAGTTGTGAATCGAGTGGGGCGCGGGGCGCGGGACAGGAGCAGCGTGCCGCTGCGTCGTGGTCGTCAGCAGAGGCTGTGCGTGTGCTTGTCCTTTTTGTGGGCGGTTCGTGCGAGGCGTTTTTGTTTTGTGTTGCCCTAGTTGTTAGTTTATTTTGTTTGTGTTTGTTATTTTGAGACGACGACTGGTTGGTGGCGTGCGCGCGAAGTGGCGGTGTGCGCTTCCCGTGTCGTTTGTGTTGTTTGGTTTTTTTGTTTTTGTGTGTTTTTTTTTGCACTGGGCCCCGGTGGGTGGGTGCGTGTGTGTCGATTGCCGGCTGGCGAAAGGTGCGCCATCGGCGGGGTGGGTCGCCGGCACAAGTAGAGGCGGCGGCGTTGTTGCTGTTGTTGTGTGGTGTTTGTTTTGTTCGGCTGTGTCGGCGAGCTGTGTTGCGGTGCGTGTGAATGGTGGTGCAAAAGTGCTGGCGTTGGGGCTGCGACTGCGACGGCGGCGAGCCGCGGGCGCGCCATTGATAGTGATGTTGTGAACAGCGGCTGTGTACGGTAGTGGTGTTGTTGTAGCACGACGTGCATCCGGGCCGGCGCGGAAAGCGCAGTTGCGGGCGGTTGCCCTTCGGTGCCAGCCCATGTCGCGTGAGCGGCGGGTTGCTCTGGTGTCGACACGTGGTGCTCTGGGTTGTTGTGTGGTGCCCTTTGGCCGGTGGGGGTGGTTCGCGTGTGTCTCGTTCGCGCTCGGTGTCTGGTCGTGGTCGTGCTGCTCCCCCGTCTGTCGGCGGTTTCCGACGTCGTCTGTACGTTTTTGTTCGTTTGCGGCGTGCCTGCCGACGTCGTCCCGTCGCGACCTTTCAACCGAAAGTGTGGCGCCCGAAGGTGAACGAACGTAACCCTGACCTCGGCGCTTTACGCTGAGCCGAGCGAACCGAACCTAACCTGTGGTGTGGCGAGGTGAGCTCAGCCTGTGAGCCCCTAACGTCTACGTAAGGTAAGCTGTCCGGCTCACGCCTCACGTTTGAACGCTTTTTTAACCTACGTTTGACGCTTCTTAACCTAGCACTGACCCCTTAACCTAACGTGTAACCTAACCTAACCTAACCTAACCTAACCTCTGACGCCTGACGTGTTTGAATGCTTAACCTAAGTTTGACGCTTAACCTAACCCAAGTCCCCTTAACCTAACCCACGTCCACCTAACCTAACCTAACCTAACGTAGACGTGTAAACGTAATGTGTAACGCGTAACGTGTAAGGTCGGCTGTCGTGTGTGCTTGACGGCAGATTGGGTTGGTCTGTAGATTCGGATTGCGGTTTGCCTCGGTCGAGGGGTTGGGTCGGAAGCGGCGAGGGGCGGCGGCGCCTGTTGCGCAGGCGGCGTCCGTTTGCGGCGGGCAATTGTTGAGAAACGGCTGTGAATGTTGGCGGGCGAGAGGAGGAGGACGGCGCGCGATGTGGCCCGACGGCTGCGGGCCGATCGGGAAACGGCGGGAGGGCGACGGAAGGCGATGGGGCGGCGGAGGCGCGTTTGCACGGCCGTCATCGCCGCACGCCTCGGCTTGTGTGGCTGTGGCGCCGGCCGCGCTGGCCGGGCTGCCGCGGCGACGGTGTGGGAGTTTTGCCGAAGGTTTGGCCATTGTGGCGGGTCGTCGGCTGGGGCTGTGGGGGCGGCATTTGGGCGGGGGCGGCGATTCTCGGCGGGCCGACCCAGGCTGTAGCGCGCGGTAGCTGCAGTTTGGCCGTGGTTTGCGGCGCTGCCGTGGCGACTGGTTGGCGACTGTGGTGTGGCTGTGTGTAGCCCCATCCTCGGTGGTTTGAAAGGCGCGGGCGGTTGTGGCGCAGGTTTGGGGCTGCTCCGCACAGGCTGTCGGACGTTGGGCGGTAGCAAGCGCGGGAGGCGCGGCGCGGCGGCGCGCAGAGTGGCGGCCGCTCTCTCGGCCGTCCGCGCCCGCCCGCGACACTGGCTGGGCCTTGTGATTCTCTGCTCTGCTGCTGTGCTGTGCTTGCGTGCCTGCCGTCCCGCTCGCTCTCGCTGTGTGTTACGCGCGTCGTCGAAATGGCAGATCAGGCGGCTACGAACGAGACTGCTGCGGCACCCGCCGCCACCGGCACTACGAAGAAGGCCAAGTCTGCGTCGTCTGCGAAGAAGCCGCGCGCCAAGCCTGCGCACCCGCGCACCTCTGAGATGGTGACGGCCGCCATCAAGAGTCTGAAGGAGCGCGGCGGGTCGTCGCTGCAGGCGATCAAGAAGTACATAGCCGCGCACTACAAGCTGGACGCGGAGAAGCTGGCGCCGTTTATCAAGAAGTACCTCAAGTCGGCCGTCGTGGCGGGCGAGCTGGTGCAGACGAAGGGGAAGGGCGCGTCCGGCTCGTTCAAGCTTGCCGGCGCCGGCGGCGGGGGGGCGGCCGAGGGCGGCAAGGCTCGTGCTGGCGGTGCCAAGAAGAAGCGCGCCGCTCCGGCCAGCAAGGAGAAGAAGGGCGCCCGTGCGGCCGGCGCAAAGAAGGCTGGTGGCGTGAAGGCGGCGACCGGTCGGAAGGCGGGCGCCGCCAAGAAGGCGTCTGCGGCGTCGGCCGCTCCCGCGGGTGCGAAGAAGGCGGCTGCGGCCAAGCCGGCCAAGGCCAAGTCGCCGTCGAAGGCGAAGAAGGCCGCCAAGGTTCCGACGAAGAAGCCGAAGGCGCCGCGCCCGAAGAAGGCGACGACGCCGTCTAAGGCGAAGGCTTCGCCCAAGAAGAAGAAGTAGAGTAGAGGAGAAAGAGATGGGGGAAAGGAAGGGTTTGGCGCTTGACTCCGTCGTCCCCACCCCCCGTCGTCGTCTAGTGGCGCGCAAGAGACGCGCGGCCCAAAAAAAACGGCCCTTCTCAGGGCCATCAAAGCACGTCGGGGAAGGTTTTGATTGTCGTGTTGCGTTTGGTGTGGGTGTCTGTCTGTATGCCCGTGGGGATGCTGTTTGCGTGCCGTGGTGGTTGGATTGCGGGGGTCGGTGGCGGGTGTGGGCGGCGGTAGCGGTAAGCGGTGTTGTTGTTGTTGTTGTTGTTGTTGTTGTCGTGGTTGATTGTCGCCGTGTTTGTGGCGGCGGCCGACGGTTGGTTTTCTGTCACGTTGTTTAGTTTGAATACGTTGGTTGGCTTGCCTGCGTTCGTTCTTCTCGGATGTCTGTCTTGTCGAGTCGTGTCTGGTCTTTGTTTTGTTCCTTTGTGTGTGTGTGTGTGTTATGTTTTGCAACGGGGGGCACGTTGAGATGCGGAAGGAGTCGGCGGGGATTTCGGTGGCGTGTAGAGCGAGCGAGCGCGTCGGAGTGGAGTGCGGGTTTTTTTTGTTTTCGAAACGAAAGCGGCGGCCGGCCAGCCACCCGTGCGGTGTGACGTCGGCCGTTGGGTATTGTGCGCTTTGAGCGCCGGGGAGGGATGATGTGTGATTGTTGCGCGCTGCTAGCAGGCAGGCAGAGTGAGCGGGTGTGGCGGACGGACGGGAAGTGGTGGTTTTTGTTTTTGGGTTGCGGGGCGAGAGGCAGGCGACCGACAAAGTTTGCTCGCGACGGAGAGATGTTAGTGGCCCTGAAAAGGGCCGTTTTTGTTTGTGCGGTGCGGTGCCGCGGCGCGGTTTAGGCGCGCTCGCCGCGGATGCGGCGCGCGAGCTGGATGTCCTTGGGCATGATGGTGACGCGCTTGGCGTGGATTGCGCACAGGTTGGTGTCTTCGAAGAGGCCGACGAGGTAGGCCTCGCTGGCCTCCTGCAGGGCCATGACTGCGGAGCTCTGGAAGCGCAGGTCGGTCTTGAAGTCCTGGGCGATCTCGCGCACTAGGCGCTGGAATGGCAGCTTGCGGATGAGCAGCTCTGTGCTCTTCTGGTAGCGCCTGATTTCTCGCAGGGCGACGGTGCCCGGCCTGTAGCGGTGGGGCTTCTTGACGCCTCCGGTGGCGGGCGCGCTCTTCCTCGCCGCCTTGGTGGCGAGCTGTTTGCGCGGCGCCTTTCCGCCGGTGGACTTGCGGGCCGTTTGCTTTGTGCGGGCCATGGCGGTAGCGGTAGCGGAGCGGCGTGCGTGGAGGTTAGGTGTGGCGCGGCGTCCGGTGCTGCCTTGACAACGGGCCCGCGCGCCTCCGTGCTGCGCTTATATGCCCTCGGTTGCGCGTGGTGGGGGGAGGGCGGGCCAGAGTCTATATAGGGGGGCGGCGGGCGCGCTGGGCGCAGACCGTAGCCGACTCGCCAGCCGCTGCAGCCGCTGTTTGTGCACGTTTTGCTTTGCCCGAGGAAGGAAGGATGACAGGCCGCGGCAAGGGAGGAAAGGGGCTCGGCAAGGGTGGCGCCAAGCGGCACCGCAAGGTGTTGCGCGACAACATCCAGGGCATCACGAAGCCCGCCATCCGCCGCCTGGCTCGCAGGGGCGGCGTGAAGCGCATCTCTGGTCTGATCTACGAGGAGACCCGCGGGGTGCTGAAGGTGTTCCTGGAGAACGTGATCCGCGACGCGGTGACGTACACTGAGCACGCCAAGCGCAAGACTGTGACGGCCATGGACGTGGTGTACGCCCTGAAGAGGCAGGGGCGCACCCTGTACGGTTTCGGCGGTTAGGCTGCGTCGCAGCGGGCGCTGGCCTTCCCGCGGCCGTGCTTGTGGGTGGGAGAGACTAGAAAACGGCCCTTTTCAGGGCCACCACACTGTTCGGAAGTTGAAAAGTGCGAAAGAGTCTGTGTTGTTGCTGCGTGTGTGCGCTGTGTTGTTTGTTTGTTTCTTTCTTTCTTTCCGTTTGAGCGACGTGATGTGACTGGGAGGGGAGAAGGAAAGGAAACGTGTCATGTGGCTGGCTGTGTGTGGAGCTGCTTCGTTTGTGTGTCTTTGTATCGATCGCGACGGAGATGGCGGGCTGTGTGTTGTTGTGCGAGAGGCGGTGATTATTTGCTTGCGTGGTTTGGCTCTGTGTGTTTGTTTGCGGCGGCGTTGGGGTTTCCGAGGCAAGGCGTGTGGGCATAGGCGGCCGGATCAGCTGTTTCGTTCGTGTCGACGGCCGTTGCGCGCGGGAGTGGAGGGCGGTGTGTCGACACGCCTCCCTTTAACAATGGTCATTATTGCTGCCGTTGTCGGTTTGGAAGGCGACTGCGACCGTGCAAAATGTGTGTGTGTGTGTGTGTGTGTGTTGGGCCACACGGGCTGTGTGGGCGACAAGATGGCGGACGTGCGCCGGCGGCGGCTGTGCTGTGACAGTGCAAAGTTAAAACAAAACAAGGTGCGGCGAGGACGACTGCAATTTTGCTTTGGACGTAGGTTTGTGTGGTGGCCCTGAAAAGGGCCGATTGTTGTGGGCCGAGCCGGCAAAGCGCGTTGCGTGCAGGGGAGCACGCGGCGCTGCGATTGCCTGGCCTCCTTTAGGCCTTCTTCTCGGTCTTCTTTGGCAGCAGGACGGCCTGGATGTTGGGCAGGACACCACCCTGTGCGATGGTGACGCCCGACAGGAGCTTGTTGAGCTCCTCGTCGTTGCGGATGGCAAGCTGCAGGTGGCGCGGGATGATGCGCGTCTTCTTGTTGTCGCGGGCCGCGTTTCCGGCCAGCTCGAGCACCTCAGCCGCGAGGTACTCCATGACGGCGGCGAGGTAGACGGGCGCCCCGGCGCCGACGCGCTCTGCGTAGTTTCCCTTGCGCAGGAGGCGGTGGATTCTGCCGACCGGGAACTGGAGCCCAGCCCTGCTTGAGCGGGACTTTGACTTGCCCTTGACTTTGCCTCCCTTTCCGCGTCCGGACATGGCGATGGGCTAGCGACGGTGCACACGAAACGGAAACGAAAACGACCGGTGCGAGCGGCAGCGAGTCGAGCAGCGGAGTGCGTGCCGGCGCAGCCGGGGTGGGGGTGCTTTATGGGCTCGGGTGCGGCGGCCGGTTGCGCGCGCGCCCCATTGGTCGGCGGCCGCAACAGGGCGAGCTGGTAAAGGTGCGGCGGCGGCTGGCGGCGGGTGCCACTGTGTGGGGAGACGCTGACTAGAGCGGAGCGCTTGCTACTGGTGTTGCTGCTGCCGTACGTTGGTTCGAGATGCCGCCCAAGACTAGCGGGAAGGCCGCCAAGAAGGCTGGCAAGGCGCAGAAGAACATTTCGAAGGGCGACAAGAAGAAGAAGCGCAAGAGGAAGGAGAGCTATGCCATCTACATCTACAAGGTGCTGAAGCAGGTGCACCCTGACACGGGCATCTCGTCGAAGGCGATGAGCATCATGAACAGCTTCGTGAACGACATTTTCGAGCGCATTGCGGCCGAGGCTTCTCGCCTGGCGCACTACAACAAGCGCTCGACCATCACGTCCCGCGAGATCCAGACCGCTGTGCGGCTGTTGCTGCCTGGCGAGCTGGCCAAGCACGCCGTGAGCGAGGGCACGAAGGCGGTGACCAAGTACACGAGCTCCAAGTAAGGAGGTGGCTCTGGAATGGAAGGAAGGATGGAGAAGGCTCCTCCGTTGCGAGAGCGGCAAAACGGCCCTTTTCAGGGCCACCAACTTGCCTTTTGCGGGAAGGGCGGAATTGTTGTTGTTGTTTGTGTGGACGGCTGTGATGTATGTGTGCATTTTGATTGTGGGTGGGGGGGCGCGTCAAAGCGTGTTGCGCGGGGTACGGCCACGAGGTTGGTCGCCGTGGCGTGGAATGGTGGCACGCCTCGTTGGCGTGGTTTTTGACCCATTGGTGTTGTTGGGGTGTGTGTGTTACCCGTCTGCGAGGGGGGACAGTGCGATCGGCGACTTTTGTGTCACCGTAACGACGGCCGTTTGCGGGTTTGTTTTTTTTGCACATCATACATGGCGAGGGTGAAATGTGAAGTGTTTTTGTTTGGTTTTTTTTGCCGCCCACTATTCCCTTTGCTGTACGCCGAGTTTGACAATGGTGCGACGTAACTGCAGCGTGGAGGTGTGTGAGTGACGTTGAAATGAACGTGCCATTAAGACGCATTGTTGTTGTATTGTACTGTACGTGTACGGCGACACGCACGATGATGTACCATTCGACTCTGATGTTTGATAGCCGTGTCTGACTGATTGCGTACGACGCACGCACACCGATGTCGTCATTCAAGATGCACGCTAGACGACGACGGCGGCGGCGGCGGTCGTTTGTTTGGCGAATGTCTGTACACGTGTTTGTCTGTGTCCATCCGGTATGTATTTGTTTGTTTGAAAGTGTTTTGTGTGTCGGTGACGTGGTCCGATCCGTCGCCCCCTGAGTAACTGTCGATCGGCGCGATAGACCGGCGTCACGCAACTGAACCCGAAGTCTTGGGCACACCCGTCATACTGTTGTACACCGTCGCGCTGAGAACGGTAACGAAAGGTTGACTTTGATCGGTCGGAATGTCTGGGCAGAACGTGAGGAATGAGGCAAGAGTGCAAGGAGGGGGGGCAAAAGAGAGAGGAAGGGAAAAAGGGGAGAAACGCATTCGTAGAGCAACGGAACGTTCCCGTGTCGGAGGCGTATTGGAGCCGCACTGAAATGCGTTTAACGGCGGCGCGGCTGCAAGTGTCTGCCGTGGTGAACGTTACCTTTGACGGCTGCATTGGGCTTTGCCTTTGCTTTTGCTTTCGCTTTCGCTTTCGCGTTCGCTTTCGCTTTCCCGGATGTACGTAACGTTTGTTGATATGGTTCTGAGGAAGAGTGTATGACAGTGCCGTGCCGTCCATGTTCGTGTGCCCTCCCATTGTGTGTATGCTATTGTCTGTGTACTTGAATGATGTATGTAGGTGTTAGTGGACATGTTTTACCAGTGGGGGGAAATGGATCGTCGATAGTTGCCGTCACTCTGTCACGGTCGAGATGACGCACCCTCCGTACAGAAAGGTGTCGAGAAAGTGAGTGTGTGTGTGTGTGTGTGTGTGTGTGTGTGTGTGTGCGTGCGTCCGTGAATTGGCAGTGTTTGGAGGTGGGCGTGCCCTGGATGTGGCTGTTCGTTAGGCGGTAGTGTTGTGTGGACAGGGGAGGGGCATGCGTAACGCTGCTGGCATGGCATTTCGGGAGATGGGAGGGGGCAAACGAGGAAACGAGGAGCGGCGGCCAAAGACGGGACGGGGAGGGGCGCGGGGTGTGGGTGGCTTGCGCCTGTGCTCGGCGTTGTGGTTTGTGCAAAAGAGGAGGAGAAAAACAATGTGAGTTGCCAGGGAGGGGAGCGGTGTTGTGTTGTGGTTGTCGTGGTGTAGCCGCAGACGCGGCTGTCAGTGAACGTGGCGAGACGGACGGATGCGCGGAGGGGCGGGGGCGGCGCATTTCGCCGGTGCCGTGCCGTGCCGTGCCGTGCCATGCCGTGCCATGCCTGAAAGCCGCGTGGTCGCTGTGTTGTTGGTGGCGTGGGGGCGAGGAGAGTACCGTACGGGTGTGCTTGTGCGCCGGAAATGGCACACTGCGCCCGCCCGTCTTGGAGGCTGATGGCTGTGGTGTGGAAATGGGGCGCGGTGATGTTGAAGCAGTTGAAGAACAGAAAAGAAACCAAGAAAACGGAAGGCGTGATGCGGCGGTGGTGGTGAGAGCGGGAAAAACAAAACAAAAAAAAAGAAGGAAAAACAACAAGAAACAAAAAAGAAAACAAAAAGTCTATCAATATTAAAATGTAAATGGAAATGGAAATGGACCCAGGCATAACCTCCCTGCACAAATAGCAGAGAGTCCGATGATAATAAAAATGTGCCAGAATGTTAACGTCCCTACAAAACAAACCCAACGATAATATTAATGAAAGAGTGAACCGTATGTAACATTGCAACAGACATAATGAAACCTGATAAATTGTATAAGGGCAGCAGCGTTGACCTTTGGCCCTGTATTCAGAATAAAAAGAGCCAAAGATCGTTACCCCAATGAAAAAGACACTGAAACACGTATGTAACATAGTAGCGATGGCGAGACATTGTAGCATCTGTGACCAGAGAGTTTGCGCTGGACTGCGCGAGTGTTGCGAGCGGTTCTCAGTCAGTCAGTCAGTCAGTCAGTAGTCGTCGCGTGCAGTACGCTAATAGTCGTCATGCAGAGCGGTCGGTCAGTAGTAGCAGCCGAGTGCGGTTGTTGTGATGTAGGCGGTCGGCAACACTGGTCAAGATGGTGAATAAGGTATACTGTTAATTAATATAATCATTAGATAATGAAAAATTGTATTTATTGTAATTATTCTCCAACAAGTTCCCCAATAATAATTTTTATTTCAAAAGCATTTTTCAAACATTTAATTTTTTATTGAACTAAAGAGTTCGTTGCACTTCACATTTCATTCCACTTCTTTGAAGAAAAATGTCACTAAAATCACAAAAAAAAAGAGAGAATATTATTATTTGCAATGCAGTTCCTCCAAGCGCTGCGCAACAACCAGAGCAGAAATGTGACATCCATTTATTCGGAGGTAAGACTTTAATTCTGATTGTTTTGCACAGGGCCAAAGACCGATATTTCGGTTTAATTGAAGTTTCTTGTCACTGAACGGACTTTTTTAAATGTTGTGTGAAGACTTTATATTTGAGTCAGATTGCGAATTTCACATTTTTGTTGCCATTTTCAATACCTCTCATTGTGGGCGAGGTTACAATTAGCGCAATGTCCATTAGCATCCGTAAATAACATTGTCCATTATTTTAAATTTTGCTGGGAGGTTACAACACACACACAAAAGAAAAAAAAACAAAAAAAAAATTGCATTTATATCCGCTCCTCAATTGTAGATACCCCTTACACAGCTGTGTGCAATGAATGAGTGCTGGCTGGTAATTAATTGCACTCCTTGGAGGGAAATGCCATAGGACGTAGTCTTTAAAAAGTGAATGTTTTTCGTTAAGAGACAAAAGTTACTTTAGAAAAACAGTAATAGTGGGGCTTTTGTTGTTGAACAAAATAAGTACAATGAACATACGTTATCAGATTTGCGCAATGCAGCGTCACACCACCTTTTTGATTATAACACAATATACTATACATCGTCCCGAACCGTGACCAGAGTCGCGAGACGAGCAGAGCACGCCGCCGACGCCCGCTCAGTACAACCGTCCACCCGCTACTACTGTCGACCGACTACTACCTCTCCCGACTCGCGCTACAATATATATAACAACTGTTCCTGGCGACCCGGTGCGTGCCACTACTGTCGTCTGGCGCGGTCCAAGCGCCGACTAGCAGCGATAAAGAACTCTCTGGTCAGACAGAGATGCTGTCATGCCTCGCCATCGCTCTGGTAATGAATACATACGTGTTGCAGCGTGCGTACCACCGGAACACGCAGTGGCGGAGCCAAAGACTGTGTTGTCGAGGTCGAGTGCGAGTGGGAAGAGAGGCAGCGTCGGCACGGAGATGCAAGCGAGCGCGAGACGCACGGGGGCTGCGGCGTGGCGCGTTTGCGGTCGGCGCCTTTGGTGGCAACGGCCGGGACAAGCAGCGGTGTATGGTGTGGTGCGGGGCGGACAGGGGCGGCGGTGGACGGGGAGGAGGCGGCGCGACGACGGCATGGGGGCGAAAACGGGACGGGGGACGGGGGACGGCGGATGTTGAGAGGCGTCACGCGCGGACAGGACACAGACACAGAGACACACAGATTGGAAAGGGAGGGTGCGCGGTAGTAGTTGGGAATGTGCGTACCGTGCGGGATGGGAGTGGGCGAGGAACACGGTCGTGGCCCCTGTTTTGGGTGCGTGTGATGACGTCGGTGTGTTGTGGGAAGGGAAGGTGCTGTGGCGGCGGCGCGTAATGGGCGTAGGCCGAAAAGAGAAAGGAACGTGGGCAGTGTGTTGGCAAGCGTCGGTTCGACTGCGACGTTGATGGGCAGGGCAGGGCAAGGTTAATGGTGGTAGGAGTAGGCGTGTGGGCGCAAAAAATCTGCCGCTGCAGGCGGTGCCGTAACCGCCATGGCGGGAAGGAGAGAGGGCCAAAGAAAGAAAGAAAGAAGAAAAAAAAAAAAAAAAAAAAAAGGAGGGGGGGGGGGGGGGCGAAAGTGGAGAGGCGGTGGTGTGAGAAGGGCGGGGGCGGAAGGAAGGCAGGAAGGACAAGAGGCGAGGCGACGGCTTGCTTTGTGTATCGGTCGGTCTCTGGCTATGCTTCGTTTTCTGCAGCAGGGTCGGTGCGCGGCGTGGCTCGCGGCAGTGGGAACGCCTGGTGGCTGGACGGCCAGCAATGCGGTTGGATGGGCGGCCACAGCACCGCACCTGTGCCCGAGGAGGAGACGCTGGCGGCGGGCCCTGAGGTGAGGCCGGCTCGGCTGGGGCTGTGGATGTGTAGGTGTGGCGCCGCTGCTGCAACAACGAGTAAAACGCGAGAAGAAGGGATGGCGGTAGAGAGGAAAAAAAAAAATATAAAAGGTCGTGTTGTGTTGATGCGCAGGCAGACGCGTACAGAGAGACGAGCCCGGTCTGCAGCAGGGTGTGGCCGTGCCGAGTGCAGAGCAGCGGCGGCTCGGTTCGGTTCGGTTCGGCCCGGCCCGGCGGGCCGCGTGTTGTCGCGGACGTGAGCGCCCCCTGGCGGGTGGCCGGAGGCGGCGCGGCGTGTTGGACGTGTGGCTGGTGGCAGTGCACAATTTGCGAGTGGCTGGCGGTGTGGTGTGGCGGTTGGCGCGTCGGGCGGCGGAGAGGTATGTGTTGCGGGCGCCCTTTGCTGCGCTGCGTCGTTGCGTGTGCCGTACAGGGCGGGCGCTTGTCGACTGTGTGGCGAATTGGCGTGAAACGGCTGCCGAGAGGTGTGTGGTAGCGAGCCGGTCGGTGGTGTCAGTGCGAAGGGGAATGTGCGTGCGTTTGGCGGTTTCGGTGTGCTTTTTGCGGCGTGAGAGTGGGAATTAGTGGGGCCGGCTGTTGTGTTGGTTCCTTGTGTCTTGTGTCGCGTAGCGTGATGGCAACGTGGAAGGACGCCGGTTTCGTTTCGAGCCTTGCGTGTGGTTGTCGACGTTGACTGGTTGGCGTGTGCCGATGCACGTGCATGTGTGGGTCGCGAGTGCGTTTTTGGCTGGCTGTGTGTGTGTGTGTGTGTGTGTTTTGGGGGGGGGGAAGGGGGAGGCGGTGGTGAAAGTGCAGTCGTTGCCACGGGCGTCGTCGGGTGGGGCTGGCTGGGGCTGTGCGTCGTGGCGGAAAGGTGGTAGGTTGCGGGAAGCGAGCCCGTCGTTGACGGTGTCGCGTGAGTTGTGAATCGAGTGGGGCGCGGGGCGCGGGACAGGAGCAGCGTGCCGCTGCGTCGTGGTCGTCAGCAGAGGCTGTGCGTGTGCTTGTCCTTTTTGTGGGCGGTTCGTGCGAGGCGTTTTTGTTTTGTGTTGCCCTAGTTGTTAGTTTATTTTGTTTGTGTTTGTTATTTTGAGACGACGACTGGTTGGTGGCGTGCGCGCGAAGTGGCGGTGTGCGCTTCCCGTGTCGTTTGTGTTGTTTGGTTTTTTTGTTTTTTGTGTGTTTTTTTTTGCACTGGGCCCCGGTGGGTGGGTGCGTGTGTGTCGATTGCCGGCTGGCGAAAGGTGCGCCATCGGCGGGGTGGGTCGCCGGCACAAGTAGAGGCGGCGGCGTTGTTGCTGTTGTTGTGTGGTGTTTGTTTTGTTCGGCTGTGTCGGCGAGCTGTGTTGCGGTGCGTGTGAATGGTGGTGCAAAAGTGCTGGCGTTGGGGCTGCGACTGCGACGGCGGCGAGCCGCGGGCGCGCCATTGATAGTGATGTTGTGAACAGCGGCTGTGTACGGTAGTGGTGTTGTTGTAGCACGACGTGCATCCGGGCCGGCGCGGAAAGCGCAGTTGCGGGCGGTTGCCCTTCGGTGCCAGCCCATGTCGCGTGAGCGGCGGGTTGCTCTGGTGTCGACACGTGGTGCTCTGGGTTGTTGTGTGGTGCCCTTTGGCCGGTGGGGGTGGTTCGCGTGTGTCTCGTTCGCGCTCGGTGTCTGGTCGTGGTCGTGCTGCTCCCCCGTCTGTCGGCGGTTTCCGACGTCGTCTGTACGTTTTTGTTCGTTTGCGGCGTGCCTGCCGACGTCGTCCCGTCGCGACCTTTCAACCGAAAGTGTGGCGCCCGAAGGTGAACGAACGTAACCCTGACCTCGGCGCTTTACGCTGAGCCGAGCGAACCGAACCTAACCTGTGGTGTGGCGAGGTGAGCTCAGCCTGTGAGCCCCTAACGTCTACGTAAGGTAAGCTGTCCGGCTCACGCCTCACGTTTGAACGCTTTTTTAACCTACGTTTGACGCTTCTTAACCTAGCACTGACCCCTTAACCTAACGTGTAACCTAACCTAACCTAACCTAACCTAACCTCTGACGCCTGACGTGTTTGAATGCTTAACCTAAGTTTGACGCT
>NW_025725077.1:5000-10000 GCF_021461395.2 Schistocerca americana
CGAGCGCACCACAAAACACAGCGCCATCTGTAGGTCTCCCGCGGCATGACGTCCTGCAACGACGATACCGCCATCTATGAGACGCCAAGCCGACCAAGACATCGATGGGCCCACAGTGCCCATCTTTCGACCCCACCCACAAAGCCTGCGTCCTCTGTCGACCACAGCACCCCAACGCCAGCGCCTCTGCCGCACGAAATCGTGGACCGGCAATCACTCCACCTGCGCCCCACTCCAACCGCCCAACTCGCAACTCCAGCGGATGAACGGCGGACTTTTCCCGCAGTCGCAATGTGCAATCCACCCCTATAACATGCGTTTCATGAAGAGTTATCTCCAATATGCGACATTCCCGCTGTCCCTATACATGAGCTGCGGGCTGTACCAGTTACGAGCTAGAGACGCGACCGCGTTGCTCTCTGTACGAATGCCGATGCTGAGCGGTCAGCTAGGAGGCGCTCCATCCATGTCGGTACCGGTGAGCGTTGCACTCGCAGTCGCAAGAACGTACGGCAAGTATATTACCTGGAAGAGTCAATGACAGTCCACGCCCCCCTGCGTGGGAAGAGTCTTTCTAGGCCATGACCCACCGGAAGGGCGCAGCGTCCCCCACCCCAGACATGTGACGTCACACCATCGGTATTGACGACTAGACTGATTCCTTATAATCATTTGCCATACACCGGTGGAAGCTGCCGAGACGAGTAACTACATAGCGGGCTCGCCGTGTCACTAATGTACAGAGATACAACAGTTTCGACTGGAACCGGATTAAACGTATACACGGCGCTGATTAGTAATAGATAGAGCCATCAGAATACAGATAATGTATACAACTGTCCGTATACATGCTGAAAGACTCTGCTCACAATCACAACCACACGTCAGCCACACACCCTTATCACGCACTACTCTCTGCCTGTAACACGCACACAGACAATATGTAAGCACCAGCATGGAACAACACCCAGTGCATCCTCTCCGCCACATTAGACAATCCACACTGTCATAACCAGACTGGGAGGTCCACTCAGAAAACAGAATATCCCACCCACCCGACAACCACCATTGCTCAGCCAAGCCACCAACACCCACACATGTCCTACACAGGGGTGCACCCAACATCACAATACTGCCTCCTCTCACAGCACACAAACAATGGCAGGAATGAAAGACACAGGTCTGCCACAAGCATGGAATGAGAGCGCCGCCTGTCATGAGCCAAAGGTGCATCCTGACGTGGCAAATCAGATGATGCCGCAGGCATCCACTTACTATAATCACAATCAACAAACCGGCCGCCCCGCCCCGCCCCCCATTAAACCTTTCCTTACAACAATGTGTACCTTAACCTAACCTATATCGTACCGTAACCTAACCTATGTCGTACCGTAACCTAACCTATGTCGTACCGTAACCTAACCTATGTCGTACCGTAACCTAACCTATGTCGTACCGTAACCTAACCTATGTCGTACCGTAACCTAACCTATGTCGTACCGTAACCTAACCTATGTCGTACCGTAACCTAACCTATGTCGTACCGTAACCTAACCTATGTCGTACCGTAACCTAACCTATGTCGTACCGTAACCTAACCTATGTCGTACCTTAACCTAACCTATGTCGTACCTTAACCTAACCTATGTCGTACCTTAACCTAACCTATGTCGTACCTTAACCTAACCTATGTCGTACCTTAACCTAACCTATGTCGTACCTTAACCTAACCTATGTCGTACCTTAACCTAACCTATGTCGTACCTTAACCTAACCTATGTCGTACCTTAACCTAACCTATGTCGTACCTTAACCTAACCTATGTCGTACCTTAACCTAACCTATGTCGTACCTTAACCTAACCTATGTCGTACCTTAACCTAACCTATGTCGTACCTTAACCTAACCTATGTCGTACCTTAACCTAACCTATGTCGTACCTTAACCTAACCTATGTCGTACCTTAACCTAACCTATGTCGTACCTTAACCTAACCTATGTCGTACCTTAACCTAACCTATGTCGTACCTTAACCTAACCTATGTCGTACCTTAACCTAACCTATGTCGTACCTTAACCTAACCTATGTCGTACCTTAACCTAACCTATGTCGTACCTTAACCTAACCTATGTCGTACCTTAACCTAACCTATGTCGTACCTTAACCTAACCTATGTCGTACCTTAACCTAACCTATGTCGTACCTTAACCTAACCTATGTCGTACCTTAACCTAACCTATGTCGTACCTTAACCTAACCTATGTCGTACCTTAACCTAACCTATGTCGTACCTTAACCTAACCTATGTCGTACCTTAACCTAACCTGTATTGCGCCTTAACCTAACCTGTATTGCGCCTTAACCTAACCTGTATTGCGCCTTAACGTAACCTGTATTGCGCCTTAACGTAACCTGTATTGCGCCTTAACGTAACCTGTATTGCGCCTTAACGTAACCTGTATTGCGCCTTAACGTAACCTGTATTGCGCCTTAACGTAACCTGTATTGCGCCTTAACGTAACCTGTATTGCGCCTTAACGTAACCTGTATTGCGCCTTAACGTAACCTGTATTGCGCCTTAACGTAACCTGTATTGCGCCTTAACGTAACCTGTATTGCGCCTTAACGTAACCTGTATTGCGCCTTAACGTAACCTGTATTGCGCCTTAACGTAACCTGTATTGCGCCTTAACGTAACCTGTATTGCGCCTTAACGTAACCTGTATTGCGCCTTAACGTAACCTGTATTGCGCCTTAACGTAACCTGTATTGCGCCTTAACGTAACCTGTATTGCGCCTTAACGTAACCTGCATTGCGCCTTAACGTAACCTGCATTGCGCCTTAACGTAACCTGTATTGCGCCTTAACGTAACCTGTATTGCGCCTTAACGTAACCTGTATTGCGCCTTAACGTAACCTGTATTGCGCCTTAACGTAACCTGTATTGCGCCTTAACGTAACCTGTATTGCGCCTTAACGTAACCTGTATTGCGCCTTAACGTAACCTGTATTGCGCCTTAACGTAACCGATATTGCGCCTTAACGTAACCTATATTGCGCCGTAACGTAACCTATATTGCGCCGTAACGTAACCCACATTGCCCCTTAACGTAACCCACATTGCCCCTTAACGTAACCCACATTGCCCCTTAACGTAACCCAACACACGTTGGGCCTTAACCCAACACACGTTGGGCCTTAACCCAACACACGTTGGGCCTTAACCCAACACACGTTGGGCCTTAACCCAACACACGTTGGGCCTTAACCCAACACACGTTGGGCCTTAACCCAACACACGTTGGGCCTTAACCCAACACACGTTGGGCCTTAACCCAACACACGTTGGGCCTTAACCCAACACACGTTGGGCCTTAACCCAACACACGTTGGGCCTTAACCCAACACACGTTGGGCCTTAACCTGCTCTGTAATTGTCATACGACGCGTTAAATTAGTGTAGTGTTGCCTAACTGCAACCCCCGCAATATAGTTTGCTACTCGCACTGCCCGGTCCCCAGTGTATCGCTTCATGTTAAACACCTTGCAGCTATACACTGTAATGTGGATGGCAGCAGGACGTACATGCTCAATGCCCTTTGCAGTTGTTCATTGGCATTTGCAGTTGTTCATTGGCATTCGCATGTGCGAAGCACTTAGCCTACGCTGTGGTACGGCCTGTGTCAACTGTCCGCTGATGTTGTACGTCCAAATCACACACTGTACTGCACATTGGTCCTCATGTACTGAATGATACATCGTGGTACATGTGACCGTACAACGACTGCGCCAACAACGGCGAACCATGCGGTCCAAATGTTGTGCACTCAGCTACGTGTCGTCTCCCTATAAGAGCTGGATTGCAGTGTGGTATGCCCTGGATGGCGATCAGCATGAGCCGTCTGTTGATGTAGTGGCGCGTGTTGTCAGACGTAGTCGTCTCTTCTCACACACCGTGATAGCATGGTGCACTGCGTTCCACATCTGCGACATGCGACAGAGGCCGGTTGACAGTCGTTCGCGCAATGGACATCGCATACGTACGGGGGCCACCTTCCACGTGTTCGCGAAGCGTGCACATGTTGTTGCGTGTATGTGGGCAGACATAGTGTGTCGTGACACCTGACACAGGCATGCAACAATCGTTGAATTTGCAAATGGCGATGGACGCCTACGTTTGCTGGTGACGTTATGCAAATGAACAACTGGTAAACCGTTGTGGTGCGGTTGTTCTCGCTAGAGGTGAATCAGTGATGGCGACGATCGGTTGAGCTACCAACCGGTTGTTCCAGCGATACCCACCATGCCCACGAACGTGAATGGCATCTGGGTGTGAAGCGATACGCGGCGGTGGCTGGGTGGGACCGTCCCCGGCCGGTGAGGGGGGGCCTCCCGGCGTGCTGGCCGCGCGGTGCGTGGGCGCACGCGCTACAGCCGGCTGGTGGGGGCGGCCAGTGGCAGGCGCGCCGGCCGACGGAGGCGGCAGGCGGCGCAGCTGCGCGCCGGCGCACCCTGCACGCGGCGCCGTGCGGCCAAAGTAGGTCCTCGCGGGCCCGGTGCGAAGCGCGGTGGACATCTGCAGTGTGCTGGTCCGATTGAGGACTGTGTGCGCTGAGGATGCGCCGCCGCCCGGCGCTCGGCGCCGCGACGCCGTCTGCTGCTCGGTCGCCTCTGCGGTTCTCGCAGGTGGTTTGTATCGCAGCTGTGCGGACGTGTTGGCGCGTGCGCTGTGCTGGGAGAGTTCGCTTCGGCACCCAAGTGGGGCTTTTGTCCTTCTGTGGCGCTGGCGTTGGAGCTGCCGGTCACCGTAGGTGGCGCGTGTTGTCTCCCGCCGGCAATGCCACGACAGCACGCTCCCGGGCCTCTGTCGGCAGCGGCAAGCTCAGTTGGGAGCACGGGTGGTCGCACCTAAAGCGTCTACTCGCCAAACTCCGGGCGATTGCGCCTCTCTCGAACCCGACCAAGTACTTAGGACGGCGCTGCGCGCCGCCGGGACCT
>NW_025725077.1:20000-27500 GCF_021461395.2 Schistocerca americana
ACCTAACCTATGTCGTACCTTAACCTAACCTATGTCGTACCTTAACCTAACCTGTATTGCGCCTTAACCTAACCTGTATTGCGCCTTAACCTAACCTGTATTGCGCCTTAACGTAACCTGTATTGCGCCTTAACGTAACCTGTATTGCGCCTTAACGTAACCTGTATTGCGCCTTAACGTAACCTGTATTGCGCCTTAACGTAACCTGTATTGCGCCTTAACGTAACCTGTATTGCGCCTTAACGTAACCTGTATTGCGCCTTAACGTAACCTGTATTGCGCCTTAACGTAACCTGTATTGCGCCTTAACGTAACCTGTATTGCGCCTTAACGTAACCTGTATTGCGCCTTAACGTAACCTGTATTGCGCCTTAACGTAACCTGTATTGCGCCTTAACGTAACCTGTATTGCGCCTTAACGTAACCTGTATTGCGCCTTAACGTAACCTGTATTGCGCCTTAACGTAACCTGTATTGCGCCTTAACGTAACCTGCATTGCGCCTTAACGTAACCTGCATTGCGCCTTAACGTAACCTGTATTGCGCCTTAACGTAACCTGTATTGCGCCTTAACGTAACCTGTATTGCGCCTTAACGTAACCTGTATTGCGCCTTAACGTAACCTGTATTGCGCCTTAACGTAACCTGTATTGCGCCTTAACGTAACCTGTATTGCGCCTTAACGTAACCTGTATTGCGCCTTAACGTAACCTGTATTGCGCCTTAACGTAACCGATATTGCGCCTTAACGTAACCTATATTGCGCCGTAACGTAACCTATATTGCGCCGTAACGTAACCCACATTGCCCCTTAACGTAACCCACATTGCCCCTTAACGTAACCCACATTGCCCCTTAACGTAACCCAACACACGTTGGGCCTTAACCCAACACACGTTGGGCCTTAACCCAACACACGTTGGGCCTTAACCCAACACACGTTGGGCCTTAACCCAACACACGTTGGGCCTTAACCCAACACACGTTGGGCCTTAACCCAACACACGTTGGGCCTTAACCCAACACACGTTGGGCCTTAACCCAACACACGTTGGGCCTTAACCCAACACACGTTGGGCCTTAACCCAACACACGTTGGGCCTTAACCCAACACACGTTGGGCCTTAACCCAACACACGTTGGGCCTTAACCCAACACACGTTGGGCCTTAACCTGCTCTGTAATTGTCATACGACGCGTTAAATTAGTGTAGTGTTGCCTAACTGCAACCCCCGCAATATAGTTTGCTACTCGCACTGCCCGGTCCCCAGTGTATCGCTTCATGTTAAACACCTTGCAGCTATACACTGTAATGTGGATGGCAGCAGGACGTACATGCTCAATGCCCTTTGCAGTTGTTCATTGGCATTTGCAGTTGTTCATTGGCATTCGCATGTGCGAAGCACTTAGCCTACGCTGTGGTACGGCCTGTGTCAACTGTCCGCTGATGTTGTACGTCCAAATCACACACTGTACTGCACATTGGTCCTCATGTACTGAATGATACATCGTGGTACATGTGACCGTACAACGACTGCGCCAACAACGGCGAACCATGCGGTCCAAATGTTGTGCACTCAGCTACGTGTCGTCTCCCTATAAGAGCTGGATTGCAGTGTGGTATGCCCTGGATGGCGATCAGCATGAGCCGTCTGTTGATGTAGTGGCGCGTGTTGTCAGACGTAGTCGTCTCTTCTCACACACCGTGATAGCATGGTGCACTGCGTTCCACATCTGCGACATGCGACAGAGGCCGGTTGACAGTCGTTCGCGCAATGGACATCGCATACGTACGGGGGCCACCTTCCACGTGTTCGCGAAGCGTGCACATGTTGTTGCGTGTATGTGGGCAGACATAGTGTGTCGTGACACCTGACACAGGCATGCAACAATCGTTGAATTTGCAAATGGCGATGGACGCCTACGTTTGCTGGTGACGTTATGCAAATGAACAACTGGTAAACCGTTGTGGTGCGGTTGTTCTCGCTAGAGGTGAATCAGTGATGGCGACGATCGGTTGAGCTACCAACCGGTTGTTCCAGCGATACCCACCATGCCCACGAACGTGAATGGCATCTGGGTGTGAAGCGATACGCGGCGGTGGCTGGGTGGGACCGTCCCCGGCCGGTGAGGGGGGGCCTCCCGGCGTGCTGGCCGCGCGGTGCGTGGGCGCACGCGCTACAGCCGGCTGGTGGGGGCGGCCAGTGGCAGGCGCGCCGGCCGACGGAGGCGGCAGGCGGCGCAGCTGCGCGCCGGCGCACCCTGCACGCGGCGCCGTGCGGCCAAAGTAGGTCCTCGCGGGCCCGGTGCGAAGCGCGGTGGACATCTGCAGTGTGCTGGTCCGATTGAGGACTGTGTGCGCTGAGGATGCGCCGCCGCCCGGCGCTCGGCGCCGCGACGCCGTCTGCTGCTCGGTCGCCTCTGCGGTTCTCGCAGGTGGTTTGTATCGCAGCTGTGCGGACGTGTTGGCGCGTGCGCTGTGCTGGGAGAGTTCGCTTCGGCACCCAAGTGGGGCTTTTGTCCTTCTGTGGCGCTGGCGTTGGAGCTGCCGGTCACCGTAGGTGGCGCGTGTTGTCTCCCGCCGGCAATGCCACGACAGCACGCTCCCGGGCCTCTGTCGGCAGCGGCAAGCTCAGTTGGGAGCACGGGTGGTCGCACCTAAAGCGTCTACTCGCCAAACTCCGGGCGATTGCGCCTCTCTCGAACCCGACCAAGTACTTAGGACGGCGCTGCGCGCCGCCGGGACCTGAGAGGGTTTCGAGGTGTATTGTGCAGGGGAGCTCAGCCTCCTCCTGTTTGCAGAATAATTGAGCGGACGCTTGCGTGTTCGCGCGGGCCCCCGGGACACACTCCCGGGCGGCCGGCTGCTCAGCTCTAGTTGACGCAGCTCCCTGGTTGATCCTGCCAGTAGTCATATGCTTGTCTCAAAGATTAAGCCATGCATGTCTCAGTACAAGCCGCATTAAGGTGAAACCGCGAATGGCTCATTAAATCAGTTATGGTTCCTTAGATCGTACCCACGTTACTTGGATAACTGTGGTAATTCTAGAGCTAATACATGCAAACAGAGTCCCGACCAGAGATGGAAGGGACGCTTTTATTAGATCAAAACCAATCGGTCGGCTCGTCCGGTCCGTTTGCCTTGGTGACTCTGAATAACTTTGGGCTGATCGCACGGTCCTCGTACCGGCGACGCATCTTTCAAATGTCTGCCTTATCAACTGTCGATGGTAGGTTCTGCGCCTACCATGGTTGTAACGGGTAACGGGGAATCAGGGTTCGATTCCGGAGAGGGAGCCTGAGAAACGGCTACCACATCCAAGGAAGGCAGCAGGCGCGCAAATTACCCACTCCCGGCACGGGGAGGTAGTGACGAAAAATAACGATACGGGACTCATCCGAGGCCCCGTAATCGGAATGAGTACACTTTAAATCCTTTAACGAGTATCTATTGGAGGGCAAGTCTGGTGCCAGCAGCCGCGGTAATTCCAGCTCCAATAGCGTATATTAAAGTTGTTGCGGTTAAAAAGCTCGTAGTTGGATTTGTGTCCCACGCTGTTGGTTCACCGCCCGTCGGTGTTTAACTGGCATGTATCGTGGGACGTCCTGCCGGTGGGGCGAGCCGAAGGCGTGCGACGCGCCTCGTGCGTGCTCGTGCGTCCCGAGGCGGACCCCGTTATCCTACCAGGGTGCTCTTGAGTGAGTGTCTCGGTGGGCCGGCACGTTTACTTTGAACAAATTAGAGTGCTTAAAGCAGGCAAGCCCGCCTGAATACTGTGTGCATGGAATAATGGAATAGGACCTCGGTTCTATTTTGTTGGTTTTCGGAACCCGAGGTAATGATTAATAGGGACAGGCGGGGGCATTCGTATTGCGACGTTAGAGGTGAAATTCTTGGATCGTCGCAAGACGAACAGAAGCGAAAGCATTTGCCAAGTATGTTTTCATTAATCAAGAACGAAAGTTAGAGGTTCGAAGGCGATCAGATACCGCCCTAGTTCTAACCATAAACGATGCCAGCCAGCGATCCGCCGCAGTTCCTCCGATGACTCGGCGGGCAGCCTCCGGGAAACCAAAGCTTTTGGGTTCCGGGGGAAGTATGGTTGCAAAGCTGAAACTTAAAGGAATTGACGGAAGGGCACCACCAGGAGTGGAGCCTGCGGCTTAATTTGACTCAACACGGGAAACCTCACCAGGCCCGGACACCGGAAGGATTGACAGATTGATAGCTCTTTCTTGATTCGGTGGGTGGTGGTGCATGGCCGTTCTTAGTTGGTGGAGCGATTTGTCTGGTTAATTCCGATAACGAACGAGACTCTAGCCTGCTAACTAGTCGCGTGACATCCTTCGTGCTGTCAGCGATTACTTTTCTTCTTAGAGGGACAGGCGGCTTCTAGCCGCACGAGATTGAGCAATAACAGGTCTGTGATGCCCTTAGATGTTCTGGCCGCACGCGCGCTACACTGAAGGAATCAGCGTGTCTTCCTAGGCCGAAAGGTCGGGGTAACCCGCTGAACCTCCTTCGTGCTAGGGATTGGGGCTTGCAATTGTTCCCCATGAACGAGGAATTCCCAGTAAGCGCGAGTCATAAGCTCGCGTTGATTACGTCCCTGCCCTTTGTACACACCGCCCGTCGCTACTACCGATTGAATGATTTAGTGAGGTCTTCGGACTGGTACGCGGCATTGACTCTGTCGTTGCCGATGCTACCGGAAAGATGACCAAACTTGATCATTTAGAGGAAGTAAAAAGTCGTAACAAGGTTTCCGTAGGTGAACCTGCGGAAGGATCATTACCGACTAGACTGCATGTCGTTCGATGTGCGTGTCGTGTCGCGCAACACGCTACCTGTACGGCTCGCAGTAGCCGTGCGCCGCGTGCGGAACCACGCGTGCTTCTCAAAACTAACGCCAATGTTGTGTGGTACGAGCGCTGAAGCGCTGGAGCGGCTGGCCTGCGGCACCTGGCGCCTGGCGCCGGTTTTGAATGACTTTCGCCCGACTGCCTGTCCGCTCCGGTGTGGAGCCGTACGACGCCCATCGGCCGTGAGGCCGTTGGACACAGAACGCTTGAACAGGGGCCGCCACACGCCTACGTCCCGCCTATGCAACTGTCTTGAAAGAGACAGTGGAAACTAAGAAAAGATCACCCAGGACGGTGGATCACTCGGCTCGTGGGTCGATGAGAACGCAGCAAATTGCGCGTCGACATGTGAACTGCAGGACACATGAACATCGACGTTTCGAACGCACATTGCGGTCCATGGATTCCGTTCCCGGGCCACGTCTGGCTGAGGGTCGGCTACGTATACTGAAGCGCGCGGCGTTTGCCCCGCTTCGCAGACCTGGGAGCGTCGCGGCCGCCTGTGGGGCCGGCCGCGCCTCCTGAAACGTGCGATGCGCGCCCGTCGCCTGGCGGTTCGCATACCGGTACTTACTCGGTAGCGTGCACAGCCGGCTGGCGGTGTGGCGTTGCGACACCTCGTACAACGACCTCAGAGCAGGCGAGACTACCCGCTGAATTTATGCATATTACTAAGCGGAGGAAAAGAAACTAACAAGGATTCCCCCAGTAGCGGCGAGCGAACAGGGAAGAGTCCAGCACCGAACCCCGCAGGCTGCCGCCTGTCGTGGCATGTGGTGTTTGGGAGGGTCCACTACCCCCGACGCCTCGCGCCGAGCCCAAGTCCAACTTGAATGAGGCCACGGCCCGTAGAGGGTGCCAGGCCCGTAGCGGCCGGTGCGAGCGTCGGCGGGACCTCTCCTTCGAGTCGGGTTGCTTGAGAGTGCAGCTCCAAGTGGGTGGTAAACTCCATCTGAGACTAAATATGACCACGAGACCGATAGCGAACAAGTACCGTGAGGGAAAGTTGAAAAGAACTTTGAAGAGAGAGTTCAAAAGTACGTGAAACCGTTCTGGGGTAAACGTGAGAAGTCCGAAAGGTCGAACGGGTGAGATTCACGCCCATCCGGCCACAGGCCTCCGCCCTCGGCAGATGGGGCCGGCCGCCCGCGCGGAGCAATCCGCGGCGGGGTCGTGTCCGGTTGCCTTTCCACTCGCCGCGGGGTGGGGCCGTTCCGGTGGTGCGGTGGGCCGCACTTCTCCCCTAGTAGGACGTCGCGACCCGCTGGGTGCCGGCCTACGGCCCGGGTGCGCAGCCTGTCCTTCCGCGGGCCTCGGTTCGCGTCTGTTGGGCAGAGCCCCGGTGTCCTGGCTGGCTGCCCGGCGGTATATCTGGAGGAGTCGATTCGCCCCTTTGGGCGCTCGGGCTCCCGGCAAGCGCGCGCGGTTCTTCCCGGATGACGGACCTACCTGGCCCGGCCCCGGACCCCGCGCCGCTGTTGGCTCGGGATGCTCTCGGGCGGAATAATCGCTCCCGTCAGCGGCGCTTCAGCTTTGGACAATTTCACGACCCGTCTTGAAACACGGACCAAGGAGTCTAACATGTGCGCGAGTCATTGGGCTGTACGAAACCTAAAGGCGTAATGAAAGTGAAGGTCTCGCCTTGCGCGGGCCGAGGGAGGATGGGGCTTCCCCGCCCTTCACGGGGCGGCGGCCTCCGCACTCCCGGGGCGTCTCCCACATCGGAGCTCGGATCCTCGGTCGCAGAGTCAACGCTGCGGCCTTTGCAGATGACGTCTTGCTGTTTGCAGCGACCCCCGAGGGGCTTGCAGTCCCTCATCGACGCAGCTACCGCAGCCCTCGCCCACCTGGGGCTGCAGATCAACGCCCGGAAGTGTTTCACCCTCGCCTTAGTCGCGTCAGGGCGCGAGAAGAAGGTGAAGGTGGACAGCAATGTCACCTTCACAGCAGGCAATACCACCATGCCTGCCCTGCGTGTGGGTGAAACCTTCCGGTACCTGGGGCTGCAATTCTCCACGGCGGGTCGCTGTGTCTTCAATCCACGTCGCCACCTGGTGGAGCAGCTTGACGTCATCTCCCGAGCTCCGCTGAAGCCGCAACAGCGCCTCCACGCTCTCACCAACGTACTTCTCCCTGGCCTGTACCACGGGCTGGCCCTCAGCCGCACCCGGGTGGGTGCATTGAAGTCGGCCGACGTCACCATCCGGGCCGCCGTCAGGAGATGGTTCCGCCTTCCGGCGGACACCCCCCTGGGATACTTCCACGCTCCTGTTGCCCAGGGGGGCCTCGGCATTCCATCTTGCCGATGGATGGGTCCGACCCTCCGTCGGTCCCGTCTCCTGGCGCTGAAGAAGATAGGGCCAGCCTGCGACGGTGCAGGCATGGATGAGGTGCAGCGTGAGATCGAGGTGCTGGAGCGCCACCTAATGTGGGAGGGCCACCTCCTCAAATCGTCAACGCAGGTTGGGGAAATGTGGGCGGCGCGCCTACACATCGCCATTGACGGTGCGGCGCTCTCATCTTCTGCCGCCGTCAGTGGCCAACATCAGTGGGTCGCCGACACCAGTCGCCTGCTATCTGGGCGTGAATACATCGACGCCCTCCGCGCCCGCATCAACGCCTTCCCTACGAAGGCAC
>NW_025725077.1:32500-37500 GCF_021461395.2 Schistocerca americana
CTTAACCTAACCTATGTCGTACCTTAACCTAACCTATGTCGTACCTTAACCTAACCTATGTCGTACCTTAACCTAACCTATGTCGTACCTTAACCTAACCTATGTCGTACCTTAACCTAACCTATGTCGTACCTTAACCTAACCTATGTCGTACCTTAACCTAACCTATGTCGTACCTTAACCTAACCTATGTCGTACCTTAACCTAACCTATGTCGTACCTTAACCTAACCTATGTCGTACCTTAACCTAACCTATGTCGTACCTTAACCTAACCTATGTCGTACCTTAACCTAACCTATGTCGTACCTTAACCTAACCTATGTCGTACCTTAACCTAACCTATGTCGTACCTTAACCTAACCTATGTCGTACCTTAACCTAACCTATGTCGTACCTTAACCTAACCTATGTCGTACCTTAACCTAACCTGTATTGCGCCTTAACCTAACCTGTATTGCGCCTTAACGTAACCTGTATTGCGCCTTAACGTAACCTGTATTGCGCCTTAACGTAACCTGTATTGCGCCTTAACGTAACCTGTATTGCGCCTTAACGTAACCTGTATTGCGCCTTAACGTAACCTGTATTGCGCCTTAACGTAACCTGTATTGCGCCTTAACGTAACCTGTATTGCGCCTTAACGTAACCTGTATTGCGCCTTAACGTAACCTGTATTGCGCCTTAACGTAACCTGTATTGCGCCTTAACGTAACCTGTATTGCGCCTTAACGTAACCTGTATTGCGCCTTAACGTAACCTGCATTGCGCCTTAACGTAACCTGCATTGCGCCTTAACGTAACCTGTATTGCGCCTTAACGTAACCTGTATTGCGCCTTAACGTAACCTGTATTGCGCCTTAACGTAACCTGTATTGCGCCTTAACGTAACCTGTATTGCGCCTTAACGTAACCTGTATTGCGCCTTAACGTAACCTGTATTGCGCCTTAACGTAACCTGTATTGCGCCTTAACGTAACCTGTATTGCGCCTTAACGTAACCGATATTGCGCCTTAACGTAACCTATATTGCGCCGTAACGTAACCTATATTGCGCCGTAACGTAACCCACATTGCCCCTTAACGTAACCCACATTGCCCCTTAACGTAACCCACATTGCCCCTTAACGTAACCCAACACACGTTGGGCCTTAACCCAACACACGTTGGGCCTTAACCCAACCACACGTTGGGCCTTAACCCAACACACGTTGGGCCTTAACCCAACACACGTTGGGCCTTAACCCAACACACGTTGGGCCTTAACCCAACACACGTTGGGCCTTAACCCAACACACGTTGGGCCTTAACCCAACACACGTTGGGCCTTAACCCAACACACGTTGGGCCTTAACCCAACACACGTTGGGCCTTAACCCAACACACGTTGGGCCTTAACCCAACCGTTGGGCCTTAACCTGCTCTGTAATTGTCATACGACGCGTTAAATTAGTGTAGTGTTGCCTAACTGCAACCCCCGCAATATAGTTTGCTACTCGCACTGCCCGGTCCCCAGTGTATCGCTTCATGTTAAACACCTTGCAGCTATACACTGTAATGTGGATGGCAGCAGGACGTACATGCTCAATGCCCTTTGCAGTTGTTCATTGGCATTTGCAGTTGTTCATTGGCATTCGCATGTGCGAAGCACTTAGCCTACGCTTGTGGTACGGCCTGTGTCAACTGTCCGCTGATGTTGTACGTCCAAATCACACACTGTACTGCACATTGGTCCTCATGTACTGAATGATACATCGTGGTACATGTGACCGTACAACGACTGCGCCAACAACGGCGAACCATGCGGTCCAAATGTTGTGCACTCAGCTACGTGTCGTCTCCCTATAAGAGCTGGATTGCAGTGTGGTATGCCCTGGATGGCGATCAGCATGAGCCGTCTGTTGATGTAGTGGCGCGTGTTGTCAGACGTAGTCGTCTCTTCTCACACACCGTGATAGCATGGTTGCACTGCGTTCCACATCTGCGACATGCGACAGAGGCCGGTTGACAGTCGTTCGCGCAATGGACATCGCATACGTACGGGGGCCACCTTCCACGTGTTCGCGAAGCGTGCACATGTTGTTGCGTGTATGTGGGCAGACATAGTGTGTCGTGACACCTGACACAGGCATGCAACAATCGTTGAATTTGCAAAATGGCGATGGACGCCTACGTTTGCTGGTGACGTTATGCAAATGAACAACTGGTAAACCGTTTGTGGTGCGGTTGTTCTCGCTAGAGGTGAATCAGTGATGGCGACGAATCGGTTGAGCTACCAACCGGTTGTTCCAGCGATACCCACCATGCCCACGAACGTGAATGGCATCTGGGTGTGAAGCGATACGCGGCGGTGGCTGGGTGGGGACCGTCCCCGGCCGGTGAGGGGGGGCCTCCCGGCGTGCTGGCCGCGCGGTGCGTGGGCGCACGCGCTACAGCCGGCTGGTGGGGGCGGCCAGTGGCAGGCGCGCCGGCCGACGGAGGCGGCAGGCGGCGCAGCTGCGCGCCGGCGCACCCTGCACGCGGCGCCGTGCGGCCAAAGTAGGTCCTCGCGGGCCCGGTGCGAAGCGCGGTGGACATCTGCAGTGTGCTGGTCCGATTGAGGACTGTGTGCGCTGAGGATGCGCCGCCGCCCGGCGCTCGGCGCCGCGACGCCGTCTGCTGCTCCGGTCGCCTCTGCGGTTCTCGCAGGTGGTTTGTATCGCAGCTGTGCGGACGTGTTGGCGCGTGCGCTGTGCTGGGAGAGTTCGCTTCGGCACCCAAGTGGGGCTTTTGTCCTTCTGTGGCGCTGGCGTTGGAGCTGCCGGTCACCGTAGGTGGCGCGTGTTGTCTCCCGCCGGCAATGCCACGACAGCACGCTCCCGGGCCTCTGTCGGCAGCGGCAAGCTCAGTTGGGAGGCACGGGTGGTCGCACCTAAAGCGTCTACTCGCCAAACTCCGGGCGATTGCGCCTCTCTCGAACCCGACCAAGTACTTAGACGGCGCTGCGCGCCGCCGGGACCTGAGAGGGTTTCGAGGTGTATTGTGCAGGGGAGCTCAGCCTCCTCCTGTTTGCAGAATAATTGAGCGGACGCTTGCGTGTTCGCGCGGGCCCCCGGGACACACTCCCGGGCGGCCGGCTGCTCAGCTCTAGTTGACGCAGCTCCCTGGTTGATCCTGCCAGTAGTCATATGCTTGTCTCAAAGATTAAGCCATGCATGTCTCAGTACAAGCCGCAATTAAGGTGAAACCGCGAATGGCTCATTAAATCAGTTATGGTTCCTTAGATCGTACCCACGTTACTTGGATAACTGTGGTAATTCTAGAGCTAATACATGCAAACAGAGTCCCGACCAGAGATGGAAGGGACGCTTTTATTAGATCAAAACCAATCGGTCGGCTCGTCCGGTCCGTTTGCCTTGGTGACTCTGAATAACTTTGGGGCTGATCGCACGGTCCTCGTACCGGCGACGCCATCTTTCAAATGTCTGCCTTATCAACTGTCGATGGTAGGTTCTGCGCCTACCATGGTTGTAACGGGTAACGGGGAATCAGGGTTCGATTCCGGAGAGGGAGCCTGAGAAACGGCTACCACATCCAAGGAAGGCAGCAGGCGCGCAAATTACCCACTCCCGGCACGGGGAGGTAGTGACGAAAAATAACGATACGGGACTCATCCGAGGCCCCGTAATCGGAATGAGTACACTTTAAATCCTTTAACGAGTATCTATTGGAGGGCAAGTCTGGTGCCAGCAGCCGCGGGTAATTCCAGCTCCAATAGCGTATATTAAAAGTTGTTGCGGTTAAAAAGCTCGTAGTTGGATTTGTGTCCCACGCTGTTGGTTCACCGCCCGTCGGTGTTTAACTGGCATGTATCGTGGGACGTCCTGCCGGTGGGGCGAGCCGAAGGCGTGCGACGCGCCTCGTGCGTGCTCGTGCGTCCCGAGGCGGACCCCGTTGCAATCCTACCAGGGTGCTCTTGAGTGAGTGTCTCGGTGGGGCCGGCACGTTTACTTTGAACAAATTAGAGTGCTTAAAGCAGGCAAGCCCGCCTGAATACTGTGTGCATGGAATAATGGAATAGGACCTCGGTTCTATTTTGTTGGTTTTCGGAACCCGAGGTAATGATTAATAGGGACAGGCGGGGGCATTCGTATTGCGACGTTAGAGGTGAAATTCTTGGATCGTCGCAAGACGAACAGAAGCGAAAGCATTTGCCAAGTATGTTTTCATTAATCAAGAACGAAAGTTAGAGGTTCGAAGGCGATCAGATACCGCCCTAGTTCTAACCATAAACGATGCCAGCCAGCGATCCGCCGCAGTTCCTCCGATGACTCGGCGGGCAGCCTCCGGGAAACCAAAGCTTTTGGGTTCCGGGGGAAGTATGGTTGCAAAGCTGAAACTTAAAGGAATTGACGGAAGGGCACCACCAGGAGTGGAGCCTGCGGCTTAATTTGACTCAACACGGGAAACCTCACCAGGCCCGGACACCGGAAGGATTGACAGATTGATAGCTCTTTCTTGATTCGGTGGGTGGTGGTGCATGGCCGTTCTTAGTTGGTGGAGCGATTTGTCTGGTTAATTCCGATAACGAACGAGACTCTAGCCTGCTAACTAGTCGCGTGACATCCTTCGTGCTGTCAGCGATTACTTTTCTTCTTAGAGGGACAGGCGGCTTCTAGCCGCACGAGATTGAGCAATAACAGGTCTGTGATGCCCTTAGATGTTCTGGGCCGCACGCGCGCTACACTGAAGGAATCAGCGTGTCTTCCCTAGGCCGAAAGGTCGGGGTAACCCGCTGAACCTCCTTCGTGCTAGGGATTGGGGCTTGCAATTGTTCCCCATGAACGAGGAATTCCCAGTAAGCGCGAGTCATAAGCTCGCGTTGATTACGTCCCTGCCCTTTGTACACACCGCCCGTCGCTACTACCGATTGAATGATTTAGTGAGGTCTTCGGACTGGTACGCGGCATTGACTCTGTCGTTGCCGATGCTACCGGAAAGATGACCAAACTATGATCATTT
>NW_025725077.1:42500-44793 GCF_021461395.2 Schistocerca americana
ATCAGCAGCCGGGCCGGACGGCCTTACCCCAGCGGAGTTGCGGCGCCTGCCGCACGAAGTCCTGGTGAAAGTGATGAATCTCTTCCTTCTGGCCCGCGCCCTTCCGGAACGCCTGCTTCGCGCGCGAACGTCCCTTCTCCCGAAGACGGCTGCACCAACATCCCCCGCTGACTTTCGCCCCATTACGGTCTGCTCGGTGTTGGCGCGGACCTTTCACAAGGTTCTCGCGTCCACGCCTGATGCGCGCATGTGCTGTGGACGAACGTCAGCGGGCATTCATCCCTCGGGATGGGATGTTGGAAAATACCTTCATCTTGGACACTGCTCTCACCGACGCAGTTTCGCTCCTGCCGCTCTGTCTTTGTGGCATCGATCGACGTATCTAAGGCATTCGATTCGGTAGATCATGCTGCCCTTCGCCCCGTGCTGAAGGCGCATGGCCTGCCGGATTGTTTTGTCGAGTATGTCGAGCGGGTGCTACGCGGGCAGCACGACAGTGATAGCGGACGGCGCCGGCGTGGGCGTGTCTGTGCAGCCAGGACGGGGCGTTCGCCAGGGCGATCCCCTCTCCCCCCTCCTGTTCAACTTTGCGGTGGACTACGTTTTAGGCCAACTGCCCTCCCACATCGGAGCTCGGATCCTCGGTCGCAGAGTCAACGCTGCGGCCTTTGCAGATGACGTCTTGCTGTTTGCAGCGACCCCGAGGGGCTTGCAGTCCCTCATCGACGCAGCTAACCGCAGCCCTCGCCCACCTGGGGCTGCAGATCAACGCCCCGGAAGTGTTTCACCCTCGCCTTAGTCGCGTCAGGGCGCGAGAAGAAGGTGAAGGTGGACAGCAATGTCACCTTCACAGCAGGCAATACCACCATGCCTGCCCTGCGTGTGGTGTGAAACCTTCCGGTACCTGGGGCTGCAATTCTCCACGGCGGGTCGCTGTGTCTTCAATCCACGTCGCCACCTGGTGGAGCAGCTTGACGTCATCTCCCGAGCTCCGCTGAAGCCGCAACAGCGCCTCCACGCTCTCACCAACGTACTTCTCCCTGGCCTGTACCACGGGCTGGCCCTCAGCCGCACCCGGGTGGGTGCATTGAAGTCGGCCGACGTCACCATCCGGGGCCGCCGTCAGGAGATGGTTCCGCCTTCCGGCGGACACCCCCCTGGGGATACTTCCACGCTCCTGTTGCCCAGGGGGGGCCTCGGCATTCCATCTTGCCGATGGATGGGTCCGACCCTCCGTCGGTCCCGTCTCCTGGCGCTGAAGAAGATAGGGCCAGCCTGCGACGGTGCAGGCATGGATGAGGTGCAGCGTGAGATCGAGGTGCTGGAGCGCCACCTAATGTGGGAGGGCCACCTCCTCAAATCGTCAACGCAGGTTGGGGAAATGTGGGCGGCGCGCCTACACATCGCCATTGACGGTGCGGCGCTCTCATCTTCTGCCGCCGTCAGTGGCCAACATCAGTGGGTCGCCGACACCAGTCGCCTGCTATCTGGGCGTGAATACATCGACGCCCTCCGCGCCCGCATCAACGCCTTCCCTACGAAGGCACGGCGCAGTCGCGGGCGGGAGGCGGACACCAGATGCCGCGCGGGATGCCAGGGCCGTGGAGACCGCCAACCACGTACTTCAGGCTTGCTTTCGGACGCACGGGTCCCGGGTCAAGCGCCATGACGCTGTAGTGCGTTATGTCGCCCGTGGACTCGCGCAGAGGGGCTTCAATGTCTCTGTGGAGCCCCCCACCTCCGAACACCTGAGGGCATCCGCAAGCCTGACGTGGTGGCGGTCAAAGACGGCATCGCCCGCGTGGTCGACGCCCAGATAGTCGGAGACCACCTCCGGCTCGACTGGTGTCACTCCCAGAAGGCGGCCTACTACGACACGCCGTCCATCCGGCGTGCCATCTCCAACCTGCACCGTGACGTTGAGGAGGTGATTGTGTCCACCGCGACGTTGAACTGGAGGGGTGTATGGTCTCCAGCGTCGGCGAGGGATCTCGCCGCCCTTAGGCTTCCGACCCCGAGAACTGGCGGTGCTGAGCACCAGAACACTACAGAGTTGCTGCAAAAGTTACAAGATTTTCGAGCGTTATGACGGCTCCTAGCCCGAAGCAGCGTGTCGGCGTCGGCTAGGCTGCTGGTTATTTTTCTTCGCCCTTGACTCCTGGGGCCTATCCACAGGAGGAATAAACCGTCTTTGTTCTTCCTTCTCTATGTCTTTAATTTGTGTATGTTGTTTCTTTTCCCGCACGTATATATATGTATATTTGTATGTTAGTTTTAACACCTTTTTATTGTG